>NC_031970.2:37086107-37306107 GCF_001858045.2 Oreochromis niloticus
GGCCAAGCCAAGTAATAGCTGAGGGGGCTGGCCCTAGGCCAGAGCAAAACTTAGGGACAGTTCAGGGCTACACTGGCTTTGGTAACACAGGACCCGTTGGCTCAGGCTTCACAGACTGCACTGGACCTGTGGATTGGACACTCTCTCATAATCCTAGCAAGACACAGGAACCAAATGTGTGACTCACAGATGGGCTTGAAGTTAAACACAACAAACTAAACTCTAACTAAGAAGTACGCGAAGAGCATGAAACAATAAAAACAGGAACACACAAGTCAGGTAAACAGGCACACCAGCGAAAAGCACAGGAGAGACAAAACTTTAAATACACTGAGGGCCAATAAGGGGGTTGAGACGCAGCTGGGAAAAACAAGGTACAGGTTAGACTAATCAATGGAAATAAGATGAAGGAAGTAAAACTGAAAACAGAAACAAGAGACAAAGGACTCCTAAAACAAAACAGTAAGTCACATAACATGGAAATAACTTACACCGAGTAAGAATTACAAGAACAAAAAGGTTGGCAGAATAAAATAAACACAAGGAATCAACATAACTACAGCAGAAACAAAAAAAACCCATTTCTAAAATATCAACAAGTAGAATCCTTATGGAAATAAACAGAACATCGTAGATAGTGGCATTGCCTCTTGGTGTCGTTCAGGCACATAACAAAGCTGGTTAGGTTTAGAAAGATCAAAGTCTGGGATCAATTGGAAGACCTTTGATGAGATAGTTAGAAAAAAGAAAAAAACATTGATTCGTTTGGGCCTTTCATCACCCTAAACTCCTCCCTCCGTTGTCTCTCTGCTGAATGTATGGACAAAAAACTCTCCTTTACACAAAGCTGGAAAATGGTACACACAAATAAATAATTTTATGGATCATAATACATTGGGTGCCCATGCAAACTTAGGGGTTATTTGTCTGGAACAACACTCAGTGTGTCAGATACTACAGTGATGTGAAAAAGTGTTCGCCCCTTCCTGATTTCCTGTTTCTTTGTGTGATTGTCATTGATTGAGATGCGGTGGCATGACCTCGAAAAGGCAGTTCATGTTCGAACCCCTCCAATGTGGCTGAATTCCAACAATTTTGCAAAGATGAGGGGCCAAAATTCTTCCACAGTGCTGTAAAAGACTCATTGCAGGTTATTGCAAACACTTGAGTAGAGTTGTTGCTGCAAAGGCTCGCCAACCAGTTATTAGGTTTTAGGGGGCAATCGCTTTTTCACACAGGGTCATGTAGGTTTGGATATTTAGCCTCTTAATAAGAATCATGGCATGACACAGCTTGTACACTGGCATTAATTACACCTTGACAGCCCTCTGTGTTGGTATCTGTATAGGCACTCTAATGGACAAATATGCTAATTTGAAACAGACTAAGCACAAATACTGTGTGGGGAAGTATTTGCTTTGGCAGCTGTTTATCAGTTATGTCTGTGGACAGATTTTTATCAGCAACATAACAACACAAGGTCACCAAACTTTCAACATTCAGATGAGATCAAAAAGCAGCTTAAATTTGAAGATAGGTCTGTCTGTAGACAGATCGCAGAGAGAAGACATTGAAAAATCATCATTACGGTCAACGTGAAATAAATTTCTGATCAGTGTTAACAAACTGATGAAACCTGGGACTGGTTAATAACCAAGAGTGTAAAAGTGATTAACATTAGTGTTCATGTTGATTGATCAAATTTAGGTTGACAACATCTTTGTCCTAACATAGCTTCAGCTATTGTTTCCTATCTGGGTTTATTTTTTATCAGCACAACAATGTAAACACAGCGTCAGCACAACTATGCCAATTTCAAAGATGAATTACAGATCAGTGTGGTGGAGACAATGAGTTCTTAGTCCACACCCTTGGAGTGTGACCCAAATACTTTTATGGATGAAAGTGCTTCAAGTAAAAATGATATTATCACAATGCTTATTTACATTTTTAACAAATTAAAATTAAAACACAAGTACCTGCAGGTGGTGAGACTAACATATTATTTTAACTGTATAAAAGCACACAAAAAGGACAATTACACAGTTATTTACGGTATTGTTTTGTTTACACTGACACAAGTTCATTTTTAAGCATTACATCTGTCATCAATTTGCAGTTGTTATGACACCCCTAAATCAATCCAAACTTTAATACACAAACTTTAAGTGTATCATAAGTGTACATTGTCCAATCTGTGCCAAACATCACATGGTTGATTAGCGGCCAAGTCTGGAAAAATCTATGCGTCATTATCAGGTCACACTCACAGCCCCATGTAGTGACTTGGTGATACACATTATTCGATGTACATGACATTTCATTAGCAATTCCACATGATGTATAAGTACTGTGTCTTCTTTGACGTGGCCTAGAGGAAGTAATAAGGAACTAATTTGTCCAACAGTCTTATTAGAAAACAGGATGTAAGACATCTCAATGCCAACAGGATATTCCCTCAACTGCAGCAGGCCTAGACGCCATCACACTTCCAATGCAGCACATCTCAACGGGTTGAAAGGTGCAAGGCCCCTGTAATTACTGCTCGTAGTTTTAATTGCTATTATTATTACTGCATGCAGTTTTATGCAGTATGAAATGTCACATTTCAAAAGCAGCAATGTTAATGCATGATTAGCACACCTTCAAGATGTGTAGCCAGTCTGTTTTTTTAGTTAAAGACGTATGAGCAACTTTAAGTGGTACACTCCTATGAACAAGCTAAACGATTTTTTAAAATTATTTATTGAAATGTATCATATTTATTTATTGTTTGTTTGTACAGTTTAACTGTCAACAGCCATCTTAACAGCCTGTTAGCTAAATTGTTTTTCAATCTTCCACTGCAGAAGTCCTAAATGCACTTAAGAAATTCAAAGTAGAGCTCTGAGAATGCATTACAGACCATAGAACAGTGTATGCCCTTCTGGTTAGGGTGTTGAATGATGTCGTAGATAAGCAGGAACGTCCATGGTAGATTTCAGGACTCAACTGACAAGCAGCAGCTCTAACAAATTATTTATGGTGAGTTTGTGATGGTGTGTGACAACTCACATTAGTGAGGAGCTGAAAATGACTGATTGTGGTTCAGTGTAATATTCCCTGTGTCTTTGTTGACTGTAACTAAACAATAACTAAAAATTAAGATATAATTAATGAGGTTAACTTTCTCACCTTATGCACCCTGAGATCATACTGCTTTAAGCAAGCTTCAGCTTCTGTTGATGTTTTGTTAGAATATGTTTTATGCTCGTGACCCTGCTTCTTACACAGGTTTACTTGTGCAGCTCCATCGGTAAAGTGTCCTACGTGCTATCTGTGCCGTTACTGGATCAGCATTAGTGTTTAAATGGCTGGTGCCGATTGTGCATTAAAAAAAAAGCCTGACCAATCTTTCATAAGGGGGACCATTTACATGAACAAAATAGCTGCATAACTGAGGGACGGGGAAGATGCAAAAAGCACAACACAGCATCTTTAAACAGTTCATCTTTGGATGGTGGATCAGTTTTGAATCACAGTTTTTGTTTAATTTGCTACCATGCTGTTTCACATTTTTCTGACTGCGATAGTTGCCAAGAACCAAAGTGTTTACAGCTGTCTGCAACACTTGAATTATAGAACAATCATGATTTATTGGGAAAAAATAAAAGTGACTGACATTACATTATTACCTCTGGAACTAGAAGTTTCCAAGAAAGAAGACTGCTGATATGCTGGATGTATAAACCAGCAACTGTTAACATGAATTAACAAGCTAATACATGAAGATTTAATTTGAAAACAATGTGCTAACACTTGTGTCTGTGTGTGTCAGTTATATGCCCGATATAATTACAAAGAAAAAAATGACTGGCCTGATCCAGCTCAGGCTAGAGAGCACACAGTGAAAACAGGAAAAGTATTTGGGGTAAAGTTTCATTTACTTTTGTTCGAATAATTGAAATCATCAAACAATATGCAAATAACTGGAGATGAAACAAGAATATAAAATTAGAAAATGAAAACACATTGAGAAATCCGCTTGAAACACGAACAAGGATAGCTTTCCTTTGTGTCAAAATAAAATAGGAAACACGACTGAACACAATGTTCCCTCCGTCAGGTGCAAAAGGGGTTCTTTATTATTAACGGGCTGATGAGTGACAAGCAAGTCAGTGTACAGTCGAGCGCAGATTTATCTACAAAAATGTTACACACATGCACACTTCCTGTCCCAGGTGCCTTATTGTAGATGCTGACTCATTACAAAACCCAGACTAGGAAAAGGGTCATGGCCCTGCAGCCAATGTCTGTTTTACCTGGGTGAGCTGATTGACAGCAGAGATCAACTTAATGGATACTTGGCAGCATGTGTACATGATTCACACAAGCAGGTGTTGTCTGGGAAAGTTACAAAGTGCAATTTATCAGAGAGAGTCAGTGTGGGAAGGTAGACACTAATTATGGCAAAGTATGTTTGTGTATATGTGCATGTGTGAGAGAGCAGAATGGAAGTCGCACAACATTTCTCAGAGGCAGAAGAAAACTCAGTGGTAGGGTTAAACAAACTGAGTGATAGTTGATAACTTTCAACTATCGAGTGGCATTAGCAATGACAGCGCTAGGTTCAACTGTACTGGTACAGTGTACCCCCGAGAGGCAGACAAAATGGTTATGGTCATTTTAATGAACAGGCCTTTTAAATAGCCGATGGATTAACTTTGGTGTTTTGGTGTACTTAAGCCTGGGTTTGAAGTCTTGCAACATAATAAATGATTAATGTTGTTTGCAAAAGCGTTTTTAGTTATTAATGTATCCACCTACAGCAACTTCTTGTATCAGAAAATGTCTTGTTATTGGTACTAATTTGTCTGTCTGTATAGATGTTGAAATGATCACGTGCACAACAATGATGTAACAATTGTCATAATTGTCGCACAGTGGTGCAGTGGTTAACAATGTTGCCTCACAACAAGAAGGTCCTGGATTAAATCCACTGGCCAGCTGGTGCCTTTCTATGTGGAGTTTGCATGCTTTGACTGGCACTCTGGCTTCCTCTGACAGGCCAAAGATGTGCATCTTGGGTTAACTGGTAATTCTGAATTAGCTGTAGGTGTGGATGTGAATGCTGGTGTCTATGTGTTAGTTCTGTGATAGCCTGATGACCTTTCCAGGGTTTACCCTACCTCTTGGCCTATCACAACTCACACAGACTCCAGTTTCCCACCATCAGGAACCAGATAAGTGGTTAAGAAAGTGCAAGGTTGTGTATTGGCAGTTCCAACTACTAAGGATACTAAGGAAATATTTTTGGACTTTAAACATGTCAGACTTTCATTGAGCTTGAAAAAGTGTTCCAGCAGCTATGACAGAGCTCAGGAGCTCAAATTGAGGGCAGATGCTACAAAAGAGCTGATTTAACTGTAAAAAGTGTTTCTAATAGCTCACCTGTCTGAGGTGAGGAAAAAATTGTCATATAAGTGAACATGAGTGCAATGGACACTTTGGGGATTCATATATGGATGGTTTGAAGCTGAGGCAACAAAACACATTAAGGACCAATTACATGCACGCAAGTCTAATGAATAACCTCTTATAGTATGACCTGCACCTCAAGTTTGATTGAGCTGAACTATGAGCTGGTAATGAACCAGTGCTGGTACTGGAAAAGCCAGAAGCTCAGAGTTCACCCTCTGTGCAAAAAGAAAGCCTTACTGTGAAGAAGAGAGTTTGAAGCTTCGTCTTGTTTGTTGTTTGAACACTCCCCTACTTTTATATCAATTGTAAGATTTCCAAACAAGCCTGAAGGCCTGTTAATGGCATTGTAGGCTTGCAAGCGTGTCCCTACATGTCTTCTGCTGTTGGCAGAGTGGGAAAGAGGAGGAAGAACTCCAGTTATTCTAGACTGTCAGTGTTTTCACATTAATCCATGATGACTATCTCAGTTGTTACTCTGTATTCATAAAGTGACAACAAAGCTAAACACAAATCTGCTCTATTGCGCCATGTGCCTGATACTGTGATTGAACTTCCTGACAGTCAAATTAAGAGAGTGGTACAAAATTACATGAATGTAGCATTACTTTACCTTAATGTATGGCCCATATTGAAATATCGTGACTTTTAATTAAATAAAGCTCTACCACTGAGTTAACCCAGCCACTGACATTACTTCTGCCTCCTGAGCAACTTAACCTCTGAACAAATATCTACAGCAAATAAAATTCAAATAATAGACTGTATGTATGCTGTACTGTCTGTTAAAGTTCAATGATAAGCTTTCCTTCATCGTCACTGCTGCTCGTGTCTTCTGTGTACTCCTGGCAGGTCTGCACAGGCCTAATGTACCCAACTTGATGGTTGATGTCTTTCCAGACATTCACTTATTAGAGTTTTGGTGACCTTTTAAGTTGAACTTCTTACAGCTGCTTATTGCTGTGCTGCTGTTACCTGCAGTGCTATTTCCTTGTTGAATGGTCAGACTGACGCTGGTTTGCTTTTGGTCTGGGACTGAGAAAGTTTGTTGAATAGCGGGATCAGTTCTTGAAAAAATATGTTGTGTTTGTGATAACTGAGCTTCTGCACCGATATGTCGACATGAATTTAATTCAGGTAAGATCTGTGTTGGTTGGTTATGACTGACACCGCTTTCCCAGTTGTGTTGCAAGTGATACGAGTGGTTAATTTCCAGAGGGGGTTTTGGAGAAGTGAAAAGGGTAGTCTGAATGCTGCATGCAGGTATATTGAGATTAGTCGATGTATTCAAAGCTTGCTGAGAGCTCAACTGAGGGTATTCAGACATTCCTGAGTGCGTCTGGGAAACATGCTGAAGGTGTTCCTCGGGTGGCCAAGGGTTTTTAAAGGAATCATTCTTGACCTTTTGATCTTCTTCCTTTTAATGAGAGAAAAATATGAGGAGTTATTGCCACTATACCATCTTAGTCTTAGGTTATGTCCTTAAGTCTTAGGCTACGTCCACACGTACCCGGGTATTTTTGAAAACGCAGATTTTTCTGTGCGTTTGCACCTTTCGTCCACATGTAAACGACTTTTTCAGTCACTGAAAAATGAGATTTTTAAAAAACTCCTGCCAGGGTGGATATTTTCGAAAACTCAGTTTTTGGCTTTACGTGTGGACGGGATTTTTTTTTTTTAAACGGAAACGGAAAATCTCCGTTTTCAAAAATACCCGTATACGTGTGGACGTAGCCTTAGGGCACTGAGACCTCATGCATACTGACCCCTCAAAGACAGCAGTTTGAGTCATCAGTTAGACTACAAAAGCACAACATAAGTGCTGGTCAGTTCCAAGAGTTCTTTTGTTCAGCACAGCCTACCCAAATGTATTTATTCATTTTAACCACTTCAGTCAACTGACCACAACTTATAACACATTCAGAAATTTAAAAACATGTCAAAGTTTGACTGCAGATATATACACATGATTTTTTAATTATTTAATAAAATACAGCAATATAGCTTCAATTAATTTTGATTCTGTAGCTCATAACATTTATTCAACCTTCGAAGTTTATTCAAATTTGGACAGAGAAGCATGTACATAAACAATTACCATGGTCAAGTACACACACAACTGTTGTAAAATTATCTTACAGGAAATCCAGTTGTCCACATGGGCTAGTCTAGTATGCAGCCAGTGTATTAAGTATTTACAGCAATTTCTAGTTTCAATTTTTATGACCCAGCAGTGTTTGGATATTGATCTTCTCTGGATATACCACCCCCATTCCCAGTATCACTCAAACCACCCAGCTTGTAGTGGTACTGCCGCAGTAATCCCAGGAATACTTGGGTATAAAAATAAAGAATGCATATAGAGAACGTTCCACCCAACTGAGGTGCAGTAGAGTGTTGTGAGTGAGAGGTCCTGGATGAGTAAGTACAAAATGGCCATAACTGGACAAGCAATGGCCAAGATGGCAATGCCAAGAACCAGTTAACATCACAAAGGCACACATACAGTGAAGAGCTGGACAGCACTAGGATCTGACACGATCCACACCTTCTGGCTGAACACGCTAACAGCACTTACCTGGCAGCACGAATAAATGGGCTGATAACAGCAAGTACTCATCCAGACTGGGTAACATGGGCCAGAACAATCCTGATCACACAGGATCAACACAAGACACCATCAAACTACGAGCAGATTAACTTCCTCTGCACAACATGGAAGCTCCTCTCAGGCATCATAACATAAGTGTGTACGTACATGGGTGAGTGCATAAGCATAGCTCAGAAGGGCACTGGAAATAACACCAGAGAGTCAAAGTACCAACTACTGGTGGATAGACCTGCACACCAGAACTTTAAGACTAGCAGACCAACCTGAGCACCACATGGACTGACTAGAAGAAAGTCTTTAACTCAATGCTCCACACATGGATGCTGGAGTGCCTGACACTGGACGTGGCTAATAGTGCACTGATAACATTCATTGGGAACTCAGTGGGACTGTGGAACACTAGAGAGGCCAACTCCAAGACAGTTGCACAAATCATCATCAAGTGCAGAATATACCCACATGATGGAGTGTCTGTACTGCTGTTCAGCATATGGATCAACCCCCTGAACCAGTTCATCACTAACAGTGGATACAGATATAGATTCAGGAGTGGACTGACCATCAGCCACATCCCGTACATGCTGGACATCAAGCTGTATGCCAGGCACAAGCAGCACATCAACTGACTGATCCACCTCACCAAGATTTACAGCAAGGACATAGACATGTCATTTGGATTGGATAAGTGTGGACAAAAAGAGGAAAGATGTAGACTGAATGTCAGAAGGTAGAATAGCCAAGATACAGGAAAGCTGTACCTGAGTATTCCACAGACCAATAGAAATCATGGCAAACATGTCTGTGAAGGTTCTCTGTCATCCAGGTCATCATAGTCTAAGGAGCTTGGTAAGAGAAGTGTCTGGACTTCTTCAAGTTTTCTTTAAGACGTTTCACGTCTCATCCGAGAAGCTTCTTCAGTTCTAAGAGCCCTATGGGAGTGTCCCCAAGGGGGTCATGGACCCCCTATCTTAACACCAGGCGCCTTAGCACCCACTCACATCCTGGGCCATTTGACCTCAGTAAGTCACATGATAGGGTGGGGCTAGGTTTCACAATGGGTTCACTTGGGGACACTCCCATAGGGCTTAAAATCTGGGACTCTCCACCAATTGCTCTTAGAACTGAAGAAGCTTCTCGGATTCGAGGTGAAATGTCTTCAAGGAAACTTAAAGAATTCCAGATGCTTTTCTGTCCAAGCTACTTAGACCACGGCGAACATGCAAAAAGGGCAGCCACAGCCAAATTCCTCCAGAAGGCAAGGGAGATGCTGAGAAGCCATCAATACATACAGGGTGTATGTAAACAGGTATCTAGCTGGAATAATAAGATAGCCAAAAGACGACAGTGATAATTCATTTATCCCTAACACCCTTTGCACCACATGCTGGACATGCAGCTGAAACACTTTCTGGAACATCTGTATCAACATTATTGCACTCAACATTCACTGATACCAACACACTGTGATTTGTAATTGTATTGCCTGGAGCCAACTTAATACAAATGAGGAGTGAACAACCTAAATGCTAAAGACTACCCTGGATTGCCTTTTACATAGACAATGAATGTGAAGTGAGATGACTGTCGTTGTGATTTGGCCCTGTACAAATAAATTTGAACTGAAACTTAATTGAATGAAAATGGTGGATCTTGTTGACATTTAGCATAAAGGTTGATGTGACCCACTTCTATATACTATTGAATTTGATAGAGAACTGTTGTGACAAACACTCTTCTTTATAATAAGACTTGTAGTTCAAAATCCAGAAGAAGTATTACTGCCATAAAAAACACTTGTAATTGCTGTCAGCTGCGTAATTCTAGTATTAACATACTGCGGAATTGAATTTATTGCTGTTGCTTCAAGTGCAAATGCCCCATAAATTCTCACAAATTATTTGCCCCTGTGTGTGGCTTGGTAGTATACACTTTTTTGTTCAGTATATTTATAAATCTTTTTTTTCTTGCACCACTTTCTTCTGTGTTGTGACACATCTTGGGAGGTTTTATAGTTATGGTGCGGCAAATATTTCATAAGAATGAAAGAACACAAATTCTGGCTTGGCTGTTGTGCTTTTGTTGGTAAATGTGTTAAAAAATGAAAAACAATCATGTGATGTAACAACCCAGTGTGCCTCAAACCTGCTTTTATATGATCCCCAAATAAGGACGGCTTTATTGCACCGGGGATTTGTGGCAAACTTTAGTAGAGTACAGAATAAATTAAAATGGTACAAAGTATTGCAAAAGACTGCTGGATTGGAAAGGATCATGCACAGTGTGAGTGTGTTTTCAGTGTGTAGATTTGGGTGGTGACTTTGTTTTGAGAGGGTTTATATTCAAACAGCAGAGGAAGAAGCACCTACCTCACATTCTTTGGTAAAATAAGAATACAGCAATAATAAGTAAATAAATAAGTATCCAAAATAATGTTTGGTACAGAGCAAGAACAAGCTTTGCTTGTCCATGTGTCTGAGTCAGTGTGGGAAAGGCAGTTTGCCTTTGCACATTACACATATATATATATAACAATGGTGAACTGTCGTATTAAACATTAAATAATGAGGTCATACAAGTAGGAGCAGTGTTAGTTAAGTTACTTGAAAAAAGTAATTAGTTACTAAATACTGATTACTTCTCAAAAAAGTAATCCCGTTACCATCTTGAAATATTAGAGAAGCCAGCTCCATGAGCCTTTAACCACTGCCCCTAAATTTCAATAGCTGATCTAGTCTGAGGGAGTAACAAGGCTACTGTAGAAGTGCAGCCTGAGCAGCTGATGGATTTAGAACCAACTCTACAGTTAAGTTATTTATTCTCCAGGGTATAGTTATATATATATAGTTAGAGTTATTTGATACTATGTCTTGCACTATCCTACTGTATATTACTGTATACTACTATTCTTATTGTATATATTGTATATCTTATTCATCTGTTCCTCTGTCTCTCCTGCTGCTTTGAGCATGTACATGACAAAAGAATTTCCCTCGGGATAAATAAAGTTATTATTCTTATTCTTACAGTGGCTGAGGTGGCTATAGAACAGGTATGATAAACTGATTATATCATTATCAATGCTATGATTGTTGTACCTACCCTATAGGAGTTTTGCATAGACTAATGTAATGACACTAATAATCCAAGTCATGGTGTTTTCATTATTCTGTCTAAAGGGACTAAAACCAGTGTAGCTAAAGCCAGAGAGATGAGCTCCTGGTGATACGTTTAGTTAACCTCTTATCTCAACTGATCTAGCATTAGGCTTTTGTTTTAGCCACGTGTTAAACAGGACATGTTTGAAGAATAAGATTCTACATTTAAATGAAGTCTGATGATTTGTTTTGGAATTTCTGCAATTCCAGATTTTTCATCTGGGTGTTCCAAACAGACTGAGGGACTCTAAAACTAAATCCTAATCCTGACCCTACATTTGAAATGAGAGATGTTAAGAGCTTAATAACCATGCAGTAAAGCACAAATTAGAGAGCATACAGTGGGGTCAACTCCAGGACTGTTAAATTCTGATTTGATCCTTGTC
Organism: Oreochromis niloticus; assembly: GCF_001858045.2. Taxonomy (NCBI): domain Eukaryota; kingdom Metazoa; phylum Chordata; class Actinopteri; order Cichliformes; family Cichlidae; genus Oreochromis; species Oreochromis niloticus. Next base: position 37,097,717 of record NC_031970.2, read on the forward strand.
ATCGTAGTTTCCTAACTCACTGTGCATGCTGGTGAAGGCTGGAGAGAAAGGTTAGTGATATAGTTGTGCTGTTTACGATCTCTAACTGTAACTTTAACTCTTTCTCTCTCTGTCTTGTGTTACGTGGTTTTATACTTTTATGTTTGGATGTTTTTCATTTGTCTATTTTCCAGCTTGGCTTTTTTCCTAAGAGCTTGAATTGATAATATGTGGGTCTATAAAGCTCTTTGAACTAATCCAAAAAAACTGACTCAACTTTAGCAGTCTAAACATTCGAATTATCCTGAGTTTGAGTTTGATAGAGTTTTTATTTCCTTTGCAGACACAAGTCTTTTATATGTTAACTCCTAAACATTCAATTCCCAAAATGCAGGTCATCAGGTTTTGCTTAGGGTTACATTTTTTAGAAGCAAGAGTGTGGTACATTTCAATAACCTCTCATGCATTTTGCTATTAGCGTTTCATTTTCGGAAAACTGTAAATTTTTTATATAGAACTTGGATGTTGGAGGTTAAGCGGCTCTGAGGCTTTGCTTTTGTTGTGTTGTAATTGTTCTTGTAAATCAGCATGTGTGTTGACCACATGAAAAAAAGATCTGTATAGTAAACACGGATCCTGATTAGATGCACTCTCTCTCACCTCTGCCTTTGATAAAACTGTGGATCTGCAGTCTGACTCGGCCTTCCCCCACAGTCCTGGCGCGTTGTCTGCTTTGATTCCTCTGTTCTCCTCCTCTCCCGTCACCCCACCGTCACCTCGCTCTCCCAGGCATTGGTGGTTTTTCTCTTCAGCCCCTTGGCTCTGCTTCTGCTTCCAGTCTGTGCTGTCTGGCTGCCCAGGAGTCCTTGCATGTTCCTGCATCTGCAGCTCCTTCTGGGCTGCACACCTCGCCAGGGAGGATCCCTCCATAAGCCCTCCAGGAAGAAAAACAAATGAAAAAGCAGTTGCTTTCTTTAGGGTGCTGAATCCACAGTTTTACTGCATATCAGTCATTCTCAAACATTTGTATTTTTTTCAAGCAGTAGTCAGCCACACATGAACACTGAAGCGGATTTTGTTCGCTGTAATTCTTCATATTATTCATGCTGGTTGTTGAAAGAAGCTTTTACTCTGATCTTTCTTCTGGTAGGTATTTAAGTTTATCTGGAGCACACATGAGGCTTCAGACAAAATATGTATCTGCAGTGGTGAGGCAGTAAACAACAGTGGGATTTTATAGAATTTTGGAGGATAACAACATGGGTCTGCTACAGCCTGAATTACATCAGGATAAACTTTGAATGGAATACTGCTTGGAACGATTTTTCCCTTTTACTTATACTACACAAAAAATGCACAACAAAACATTCTCAAACATTCTTCTTCGACGGGTCAGAAGGGACCTAATTTGCAGATACTGTTCTGGCTGCATGCTAATCAGCCACATTAACTGATTTTCTATTAAAAACAAGTTATATAAAACCAGCTGGACATAAAGAGGTCACTGTTCAACATGAAGGGGAAGAAGGGTTACAGCAAGTGAAAGCTGGTTCATAAGGGCACCTGAGATTTTACGATGTGAGAAGAAGCGTGAATGTGGAAACCAAAGCTGTTTATTCCAGCTAAGTAAAAGCAATAAAACAAGAATTCACTGGGCGATAAAAAGATATTTTTCCAGTGGGCGTGCCCATTCTTGTGCCACACACAGATAAATGTGCACAGCTGTTATATGAATTTGAGGATATAACTACAATTGAAATGAAAATGTCTTCAATCTGGCAAGCTCTGTGGTCCACAGCTACTTTTCTATCAGTGCCACTAGCCTGGTAGAGATGATAACAAACTACAGGAAAATCATATTAGCGGTAAACAGATGCAGACAGCTACCATGTGTCTGAACCTCTGTGTCAGCGACACAGGACAGGTACAAACCCTTTTACCCAGGAGGCAGTAGCTGGAGGTCAGTGAGTGGCAGGCATTTTGTTTATCCTCTGCTCTCTGGGGTGACCTTTAACCCTGTAGCTGTCTGAAATCCCTCAGTCCTTTCATTTAAAAAGCAGGAAAGTATGTGATCCATGCTGCGATGGGGATCAAATGACACTTTCAAACACTGTGGGACACACTAGAGTTCTGCATGAAAGCCGGAGAACAGCTCACATGTCACAGCGAAAAAGGACAAAGATGATCAAAAACTGAAGTTTTTGTGTTCTGCCACAGAAACATTTACAGATGAAACTCCACTGGATTGTTTTCCCTACAATTCAAATCCCTGCTTGCCTAAACATTTCATTCCCAGTAAGTTGTAGGTCTGGGTAATTGTGCGAGCACAGATGAGAGCTCCATATTGCAAATCTGTGAATCTTTAGTGCCACCTAGTGTTGAAAGAGAAAACATGCAACAACTCCAATAAAGCATGTGTAATGTTTAGTATTTGCATTTCACCGTATCAGTTCACCTTGTTTTAAAACAATTTGTCAGTTTAAGACTATGTAGACCTATACATAACAGAATGAAGTGGAATATTTTAACAGAATCTTCATTAAATATGACTGCCAAATAAAACATACTAGTTATACTATATCTTAATGCTAGATGTTTATCATTTACTGTTTATCATTTACTGAGTGCACGTCTGTCAGCTAACCTAACATTGACTGACATGTCAGTGTCAGCACATTACTTTAAGTTGATTTTAAAAAGATGGGGACAGGTGCAGTTTGGGGACAGCAGGGCACTCCTTTCTCATTCCATGTTGTATTTAAATCCACTGTACTGCAGTGCAGAGCCAAAAATGATGTCATATTCTTAAACTGCACTGTAGGAAGCAATAATAACATATATGTTAGGTAATACATTTAAATGATGAATTGTACCTGCTGTCTGGCTCTGAATACTTGCACACACAGATGTGGTGTCTTTGCATCTTTCCACCTGGATGTTCGAGGACGCTGAAGCAAAGTGAGCTGGTCTTTTTTCTGAGTGGCGTGAGCTGATTACATCCTGTGAACCATGAGGGGTGATGTCCAATAAAATTTTGGAATCACCTACAGATCCGACTCTGTCACATCCCATGTTTGTATCTTTGGATGGATTGAAAGTCTCAGATATTGTGGGCTCCACTTGATTACTGCAGTAGATGGATGCTTGTGGGTTTGGCTGTCCCACAGCTTTGCTTTTATTGATAGAAAGTGAAGAGACCGACCCAGAGACTTTATCAGAGCATGCAGGAGAGGGAGAGTGGCTCCAGTGCTCTCCACTTTCTAACCTGCTGCCTTTGTATTCGGAGGCTTCGCCCTTAGTTTTCATTATGCTGACATTACATGAGTCGCCCTGATTATTAAGCTTATGTTGGCCTTCTTTGCACAGCAGTTCACTTTTCAAGTTATTCTGATTTTCTGTGCTGGAAGAGGGAGAGCTCCTGCTGAGCTTGTGTTGGCCAGAGAGAGCTTGCAAGACGGTTGCACCTTGGCTGACCCTCCGATCCAGCAAAACCTGCTCCTCAGCACAGCGGTTCAGAGAGAGAGTCTGTTCCTCCACTGAAGTTTGTCTTCCTCCTGACTTTACACCTCCGAGCGGAGCAGGAGTTGACATTACATTACCCGCAGTGCTCTGAGTCTCTGTGACCATGTTTACATGACTGTTTTTGTGTGGGTGTAGTGGCGGAGGGAGAGATTCAGCTGATGCTGCAGCCTGAGTGGAACTGCTTTGCTGAGCCAGGTGGGAACTTGGCTCTGTTTTCCCAAATTGCAAAGGCACAGAAGTCATTATTCTCTCAGTGGTAAGTGCAGGGAAAGACTCATTTTTGCCCTTTTGTTGTCTGGGTTGTGTACTCTCTTTTGCCTCACTGTTGCTTTCAGCAGCAAAAAAGCCCCGAGTTTTGCTCTGGACACCTTCTAAGGTCCCACCCTCAGTGTCCTGTCTCTGGGAGACACTGGTACCCGATAGACGCTCTATCTGGGGTTCGATGAGGGCTAACTGCTCATCAGATATGATCTGGAGGCAGATCTGGAGGTCTGCTGTGTGCACATGGAACACGTTCTGAGCAGCTGGTTGTACCTGGTCAAAAGGTACAATGTGACAAGGCACCACTGGGGTGTTTGTGCTAACGTGTGGTACGCTAACAGGATTCAGCACGTTTGATTGTGCTGAGAGTTGTATGTGAGAGAGTGGAGGGTTAGACTGATCATATGACGCAGCTTTAACGGCAGCAGCAGATGTCTGACTGCTCGCTGTGGTTACGGTAAGTGTAGCAACAGCAGGTGCAACAGGTCTGGGTTGCTGTGCAGATGTCGTACATTTCGAAGGCTGGATCAAAGTGCTGCATAATCCTGCCTGATAATCTTGCAGGCAGCTTGTGGTTATTGTGGTTGCTGCAAATTGTTTGTGCACTACAGCTACGCTACACGGCAAATTCTGACTGAGTCGTGATGTTGCAGCATGACAAACTGTTGAGACAAGCTGGTCCTGCGCGGAGCTGAAAGCATTCGTCTTCTTAAGATCACAAGTTAGCCCCAGCTGTGAAGCTGTGGGGTCTTTGCAGTTCTTTACACTCGTTGTGACCGAGGTCAAGCTGCGCTCAATGTGAGGAGATGACAGAACAGAGGTGAAAGTGTGGGCTTCAGTTCCTGGTGGTTTATCCACAACTTGCGGTGAAAAAGTTAAATCAGGTTCAGCAACATTGGGTAACTTGAGTTGGTACTTGGGCAGGAAGCTGTTCTTTGCAGCAGGGGGACTGGAAGCAGTTGCTGAGGTGCTAACAGAGGTTGTGTTTGCATTGATTATGCCCGACTTGAATAGAGGCCCTTTGAGCGGAGTATGTTGTGGATTGTTGTTAAGATTGATGTAAGTGAGGTTCGCTTCCTGCTGAGTGACAGAGGGTGTGGGATGAGCAAGCATTGTGTTTGGGTCAGTCTCCATCTGCAGAGGGCAAATTATTTTGTCATCAGTTCTCAGCTTTTTCCTGTCTGAAGGAATATGGGCTCCGCACAGCTGCGATGTGGAAACACTATGTTTTTTGTCTTCATTCATCAGTCTCCCAGCTTCTGATCTGTTCACACAGTCTGTTTTGTGACTAACCAGCGAGCCGATAGAAGGTAACGGCAGTACTGACAAAGACAGATTCCTCCGGAGTGGAGCTTTGAGAGCGAGGCATGATGAATTAAGCGAGCTAGTTTGTAGATTAAAATCCACAGCAGGGACAAAGGAGAGATTGGCAGGAGGGCCAACTGTGGTACCGTTGCTTGTCAAACATGTTGTCGTTACTGCCAGCGGTGCCCTTTTCTGCAGACCCTGAACAAGCTCATGCTCAGGGTTTGCTGAACATTTCCTGCCTTTGATAACACTGTTATCGCCACTTTTCTCAGCATTGTATAGCTTTTTAAATGTTCCACCCCCGTACATGTACCACTTGTTGTAGGCGAACTTCTGCGCTTTCTTCCTCCGGAACTTTCTGTTGCTCGATTCTCCACAAATGTCACCGCCATCCCCGTCACAACTGAGGCTGCTGCTCCACGCCTCCTCCACAGATGAATTCCTGATGAGACCGTCTGTTGCGTGGTTGCAGTCTACGGCTGTCTGCCGGACCAGTGGGCGGTGGGTGGATGATTGCTGGTTCGCAGGCTTGATCGCGAAACCTGTTGGGTTGATCTGGCCAGAGCTTCCCCTTCGGACTAGCGTTACATAATCCCTCTGATTGGAGGAGGTCGGGCTGCTTCTCTCGGGCTGCAGGAGGGTGACACTGAAGGGGAGGGAATTGCTGCGAGTCAAGGGGGCATGGTCCATGGTGGAGGAGCGCTGAGTGGGCACAGAACTGTAAATCCCTGGCTTCTTGTTTCTTTGTGACAAAACATTCTGAGTCTGACCTAATTTCATGTCAAAGTGAAACGAATCCTTGTACGTGTACGGCATGGGAAGGTCAATGCTTCCCTGCTTTGATAAAACGGTCTTCCGTGGTCTCACATTCTCCAGCTGTTTGTCCTCCACAACAGCTGTATTATCAGATATCAGCTTAGATATGCGCTCCTCTAGGGCCTTCTGCTCCTGCTCTCTGGCAGAGTCTTTGGACTCCTGTCTGCCGTGATCTGATTCTGTAGGTGTGCGCCTGGTGGCGGGTTCTTCAAGATGCTCTTTGGTGGATTCTGCGACTGAATCCATACTGTGATCGAGCAAAACACTGCCAGGGCTTGGATAGTGGTCACTAGTCTCGCTGAAGCCAGAGTCTGTGCTCTCGTGACTCTGCGATTTCCCTCTTGACACCGAGCTTTCCCACTGTTTGGAAAACAGTGTGGCCTCTTGTCTCTGAAGGGGAAGGTGTCTACTAACACTCGGTGGAAGTTTTTCACTTTCCTTTATTACCATTTCGCTTCCATTTGGTTTTGAGTTTTGAACTGTGAGGCTCAGCTCGTTGTCTTCCTGGACACAGCGTTGTGTCTTCACAGAGCAGACCTTTGGAGCACTGGCTGGACCAGTGCTTTCAGCAGCAGATAGTGAAGAGTCCTTCTCTGTGCTGCCTGGCTCTTCACCGCATTCCTCGAGAGACAAACTGGAAGTGCAAGTCTCTCTTGAGCCAGACATGCTGTCTAAGCTGCTCTGCTCTGACTCCAGTGAAAGGCGTGCATGTGCCTGGGTACGTCTGTGTTTGTAGAGGTTACTCTGAGTCTTAAATGAAACTCCACAAGTGGTGCAGGGGTAGGGCCGCTCCCCCGTGTGGCAGCGCAGATGCTTCTCCAGCACGCTGGGCTTCATGCAGTCCCGTCCGCAGTGAGGACACACGTGCTTTCCTGCAGACTTGGGTCTGGCTGCGGGAGCAGCAGCTGCCAGGCTCAATCCCGGCTGAGACTGCAACCCACCAGCAATATGGAGCGTGAGGATGGGAAATGTCTCCTTGGTGTAGAGCGGTGGCATGCCCAGATGGAGTGTGGCTGCTTCTGGAGCAGCTGCAGGCGGCTGAGGGTAAGGCTGCGTGGCCAGAGCAGGCACTGTGTGGATGTAAACAGCCGTCAGGGGAGCCTGGACATCCATCCTTTTCTCTGCCTGCGCTGTGACGGAGCTGATGTGCACCGGAGCACTCGCCAATCCTGGCTTGCCAGTCTCCATGGTAACGCTGCTGCTGTCGTGATGTACCAGTGGCAGGTCTCTAATTACCTGTAAGATAAGAACAGTTTGCATTAGACCTCCGCTTTGCGTTAAATTAAAAGGGGGCAGGAATTTTGCTACAGCTCACTTAAACAGGAAAATGTGATTACTCCTGGAGTACGTTTTGTTCTTTAACTGGTGACCAGCCCCAAGAAATGAGCACAGTACTGATGACAGATATGCAATATTCTCCAGGACAGATGGCTTATAAAGCAATTAATCCAGTCTGGATTTTGCCTGATAAAAATCCAGGGAGATGTGTTTTGCAATATAAAAAAAATGAAAACACACTTGGTTCTGAGTAATATCATTGTGGTAATGAGCAATAATATCCACAGTGGGAAGCAAAGGCATTTCAAGCTCTCCTTTTTCATTTCAGTGGCAGGTTAAGATGTGCTCTGCGTGTGGAAATGAGAGTCGAAACCATGGAGAGAAATGTGCACATACGTGCATGCAGTATCACAGTGGGGTGTGTGTGTGTGTGTGTGTGTGTGTGTTGGGGCGGGCTTTTATCTCGCCAAATCAAGTATGTCTGCTGGCATTAGCTGTTACCTCTGTCACCAGTCTGCATCAATTATAAGGCATACCCTTGATGTTCAGAGTATCATGTGGCAGCGTTCGGTCCTGACTGACTGTCATATTGGTGCAATAATCAGATCAAATCAAATCAAAGGGGAGCTGTGCATTAGAGTGAGAAAATTTCATTTCCTGTTGCTGTGATGGTGATTTTGCATAATTCACCCACAGAAGTACAGTTGGCACTCGACACGCTCTTTTGTTGGTTGTACAGCATGAGCACGCCCACGTCAGAGACTTTTTCTGGTGCTGTGAACTGAGGAAAGTTGGTCTCTGTTCACGTTCGGCTGAGTGAGTGAAGAGCACCTTGTGAGTGTGTCTTACTTTTACAACATTATTCATGGAGCTCGACCCTCCTGCTGTAATGTGCTTTCACTTCCTTGCCGTTATGTAAATATGTCATATGGTGCACATGCTGCAACTTCATGTAGGAAGAAAAATGAAGGGAGCTTTCATTCTATAAGCACACTTAGTCTAAGTGAGAGATAAAGGTTAGGGTTTAGTGAACATACACCTTTCTCATATCTGGAACACCAAGTGGAAAAGCTTGCAACAGCCGACTTAAAACTTGAAAAGTAACAACTTGTAATTTTTGGATATTTCTGTATTTATTATGATGTGTCAAAAAAAAAAATTAAATTCCAGCCCTAACTCTGGATGGGTTGTTACTGACCAGATGGTTGTTAAGAAGTTAAAGATGTGTGAGTTAGGTTTAAGAAGAAGTTGCACTGTGCTGAAACACCAGCCTGTGCTTGCACTAAGAACAAAACATCACAAAAATCTCTCGACATGGGGACATAAAGAAGACCTATTAAATGTTTCTGTGGAAAGTGAAAATGTCATTTCCAGTTATGGATGTGACTTTATAAAATGAAAGTTTGAAAAGAGGAAATATCTGACAGTGTTGCCAGCCATCATAGTGTTTAGGTAAGAACAGCACTGCCAGAAACCAGAACTTAGTGTGTTTAACTAGGCCAAAACTCAGGCGCAACAACTGAGAGAAGAAAAAACTGCAGAAGACAATAAAGCAGAAGTCACTTACCGTCTCGCTTTACACTCCAATCAGTGATAATTATCCAGTCTAAACAGCCGTTCACAGTGAACCGGTGCATCCTCTGTGTACCTGCTCATTTCGTGTTGCTCTGCCATCTAGCACCTCTCCAATCTGATCTTCTCTCACGGCTCTTTGACATGAACTGTTTCTTGTCACGAGGAAGCGGAAGAAATGCAAATGAGAGAGAAGATGCACTCTGAAAGTGGTGAGGCAGAGAGGAGGGGAGTGAGGGAAGGAGAAGGGCTGGCTGGCTGGGTGGGTGTGTGTGACTGTCAAACAAAGACTTCCGGAGGACAAGTTGAAAACATAGATTATACAGAAAGAGATCAGCGGGAGTGAATGAGCGGTGAGGCCCTAAGCACAGATGGAAGGATACGAGGCTAACACAGTTGGACAGAAAAAAACAAAGTGAAAGCAACGGGCTAGGACAGAGGAAGTGCAGTGACAAAGGCAAGCTTACCTTCAGCGGCTGAATGACTGACTTTACCGTCAACAGTTTGAGGCAGTACCTGACTCCTGGTTCACTTATATGCTCGCTGCCCCCCACCTACTTCCTCCCACACATCGTATTTCATACACCCACATACACAAGGGTGCAGCAAAGCTAATGTTGATGTGGCTGCTTGGCTGCACGTGTGCTGCTCTCACTCTCTCAAGCATAGAACAAATGGATGAGTTGTGAGAGGTTGGAGTGAATTTCCCTCCTCCAACAACAGCCCCCGTCAGACAGCATGTATTATTGTGCAGAAGTACATGAGTTCACATGCACGTGCTTGTAAAGCAATGCTCGTTTATTCCTTTTGGACTCCATAGGTTTGCTCCATATATTGTTACTGGTTTGGTGAGACTGACTGCATATTAAGAGACAGATTGTTGACTGTATTGATCTGTTTCAGACAGAAAATAGTGAGGACATAGGAGTTATTTTTGGCAGTAGCTCTCCTTAGCTTGAACCAGAGTAAACTGGCAAAGATAGGATGTGGTGAGTTTGTTCTCAAACAATGCAGTGGAAAACAAGTAGAAATATCTAATGGTGAAATTTTCTACCATCGTTAAAGACTCAGACAACAAGCAACACATTAGATCATAGCTCTTTTCCTGTGGCTGCACACCGACCCTTCAAATTCCTACATAAGTATGGAAGACTAACAATGCCAAAACTATGACTTAACACATCCATCCGCTTCCGCTTATCCTTTTCAGGGTCGTGGGGGGCGCTGGAGCCTATCCCAGCAGTCATAGGGCGAGAGGCGGGGTACACCCTGGACAGGTCGCCAGTCTGTCGCAGGGCCAACACACAGGGACAGACAACCATTCACGCTCACATTCACTCGCACATTCACACCTAGTGACAATTTCGATTATCCAATTAACCTATCCCCACAAGCTGCATGTCTTTGGACGGTGGGAGGAAGCCGGAGTACCCGGAGGGAACCCACGCAAACACGGGGAGAACATGCAAACTCCACACAGAAAGACCTGATGGTGGAATTGAACTCAGGCAACAGTGCTAACCACCGTGCCACCGTGCTGCCCTGCCCTTAACACATGCATCCTTAATTTCTATTAATTTTCATTTGGGATGCATCACTTTTATACATTTATTTATTTATATTTATTTCTGCATTTCGAATAATTAATTTCAGGGTTGGTGACAAAATGCATCGCAGGTGGCTTCACACTACCGTACCTATGCTAACAGCAAGAAAATGTCGTTACCATAGCTACGGCACCAGATGATGGAGATGATTGGATGCTTACTACATTTTAAAGGAGCAGTCCAACATGATGTTAACACAACCTTCAGTATTCCCACACTCCCTAACAAAGCTGATATGACAGTGGTAGACTACGGACCAGTCATCATTTGGACCAAATCAAACATTTGACCTAACAATAAATAATTTATACTTTTTAACATTAGTATTTATTTAGACATATATATATATTGCCTTAAAAATGTTTATGGCCAGCTTATGTGTTCACACTGTACATGCAAGTATTTACTAGTTCTGCCAGTGCTCTGCAACTGGGCTAACCACAAAAAACATGGGTAAAAAAATAGATGCAAGGAATTTTGCAATTGTGGGTAAAAACAAACTAAATGTGGACAGGTGAGAACAAAATCAGAGTAACGTGTAGTATTTTTTAACATCCAGATATCAGATATCAGATATCAACAACCTTTTTTGTATTGTGAATGCTGACAGCACAAACATCTGAATTCACTTCCCACTAAATAACAGGGTGCAACTGACCAGACTGATACATGTGATTTGAATTCATGGTTTTATATTGTTTAAACAGTATCGGATGCTGTGATCGGATAAGTCCTTAAATCCTTAAATACTGTCCTTTATTAAAGATTGTTCACTTGTCCTCTTTTGTTTTATTCTGTCTTCACTTTACAGTTCTGTATCTTTGGTTAGGTTTAGTTAAACCAGTTCAGTATAAAAATACAAACTAATGTTGTTTTGTATTTTTAAGTTGTTCTCAGGCATTAGATTTTTATGAGTCTACTGGCCAGTTTTACAAAAAGTACTTTAAAGTGACTATGCAGTCCATGTATTTAATTACAGGCCGTGTTGGGCCTTTTATGAATTTGTTACTATGACGATGAATACACACAAGCAAATCAATCCACTGTTAACACAAAACTATTGACTACACATATATATTCAGTTTCTCTATGTGTATCTTAATATATATTTAAGCAACCAAAAACATCTCTAATGTTGCCAGTTCGGGCCCCGCCCACCAGCTACTCAAACATTCTGTTTGCAAGAAGCAGCCAACCAGAACAAAGTTGGCTTAAACAAAGTGGGAAGGGAAACTAAAATGGCGTGTTTCATAATATATAACATAATATAAACTACATTAAGGCCTGCTATAAGACACATGCGACACATGCAGGTCGCCCCCTGAGCCACAGTCGCCCCGTGGCTCAAGGGGGTTGGGATGCGTATCTGCAACCGGAAGGTCGCCGGTTCGATCCCTGGGCTGTCTGTCCTGGTCGTTGTGTCCTTGGGCAAGACACTTTACCCTACCGCCTACTGGTGTTGGCCAGAGGGGCCGATGGCGCGATATGGCAGCCTCGCCTCTGTCAGTCTGCCCCAGGGCAGCTGTGGCTACAACTGTAGCTGCCTCCACCAGTGTGTGAATGAATAGTGGCATTGTAAAGCGCTATATGAAATCCAATCCATTATTATTATTATTTTAAATGGGAGTCTTATACAGTCCAAGAACAGAAAGATGGAGTTGGAAATTAGCAGAACAGGTCCCCTTTAATGAAAATCTTTCTTTAAATGCATTAATATTGCTGTCAAATCCTTGCTGCTGATATTCTGAACATGATGTCATCACGTGGGATCAGCCGTGTAATTATCAGATGACATCTGCTGTTAAAAAACAAAGTGTTTTTCTATCATTCCACCGCCACAGACTCTAGCCAGTCTCCAAGGCAACTGGAGGCTGGTCTGCTAAGAGCATGGTTTGTGTCGACATGGCAACAAGACACCTCCTACCACGCATGTTTTCTACAGTCTGCACACTGCCCTGTAGGGCGGAAGCACAGTTTTAGTGCATGGTTTTAAAGCCCCAGTCAGATGAAACAAAATCACAGTGTGTGGATGTGTGCAGGAGTCTGCTGAAAAAAAGTCAGCAGAGGTCTGATGATGTTGATAAATTGTTATTTGGCTGTGTTGTTCAGGTTACTAGGATACAAGGTTGAGTCGAGTTTTACAGCTGATGGTCAGCAGTGACAAGAGACAAACAACGTGTTCCTTCTGCTCCTGCTGGCCTCTCAGCTGCCGACGCACAACATAGTTTAAGAGAGATGGTTGTTTTGTTGCAATGTAGACTTTTATCCATGTGCGTACAGCTGCTCTTGGGAGTGTCTGACACATGCTGAGTCACACCGTGGATGTTGGCATAACCACAGTAGTACCAAATACTTCTAGAAACAACAGCAATAACAAAAAATGTTGTTGTGCAACAAAACGTTAAATAGACATTTTCAGCCCCACTCCCCCTTCAAGCCAGCTTAATTCTAAGTGGTTGTAAACGGAAGATCTGAACAACAGGTAGGTGGGGCTTTTGTGCTCACAGCATGACCTTTGTGCCTAAGTTGACAATATCAGGGATATCTCCTCTCACAGCATACAGAGAGTAAAAAACCGTCAGAAAGTGTTTCGATCAGTGTGAAGCTCAGACTTCACTCTGAGCTTTATTATACATGCACCGATTTCATTATTTCAAGCTCTTACCCTGTTAAATATGAGCATCCACCACTGGAGCAATACAAGAAATGACAGAAAACAATCGGCTTCCTTCAAAATGTACCTACATTGCAAGATATTCAGCCTATTTCATCGGTGTTTGATGGGGGTCATTTGAAAAGGTCTACCTTTTCCATAACAGGTTTCCACCATCATCCGTGTAATCTGTATGTATTACACTGCATTTTTGGCTCTTTGTTTTTGGCCAGCACTAGCGGTGATGAACCACATTACAGGAAGTGGTAACTGAGCATTAATGTGTGTGCATGTGTACGTGGGTGGGAGTCGCTGCAGGCCTATAACCAATTACATGTTCATCTTCTCAGTAGCTAAAGCACAGCAGCCTCATGTCCCACTCTTGTTCACAACCAGCTGCCAAACACTGACACTCCTGTCAGTGTAAAAACTGCAAACCAGCATTAATCAAAGAATCAGAAAGTGATCCGAAATTTGACTCTTTTCTTTCCCTTTGTGTCTGAGATGGTGCTCTTTTGCACCCTCTGCTGGATCAGGGGTGACAAAAAGTCTTGAATGCATAAATAGAACGTATTTGCATTAAAAGTGTTAGAATTGTGTTAATAATATTGTTGTTGTTGTTGTTGTTTTTATTATAGTGGTGCAGAGGGCGGCCAGAATTAGCCATGATGGATAACCTCTTCTCCACCACGGCCAGCCAATCACAGAGCCAGTTTTTCTAATCAGTTTATCCAGTTTCCTGGTGTCACCAGCTTTGATCTTGCTCTCCAGCACACCAGCACAGCATACCAGCACAAATTAGAGACAGAAAATCTCATCTCACTGCAAATTTGGAAGAATCTCACCTTCCTTAGAAAATACAGCCTGCTCACCCGTTTCTTGTATAAAACATCTGTGTTGATGGTCCAGTTCAGCCTGGTGCCTGAGTGGATCACCAGGTACTTGCATCACATCAACATCCTGTCCCAGAATAGAAACAGACATGTTATAAACGTGCTTCTGAAGCCTATCACCATCTCTCTGGTCTTCACTTGCACATTCAGAAGCAATATAAGTACTATAACTTTTGATTGCCTTTTAAAATTCTGCTTTGTTGTTTTTGCAATATTTCATTTTACTTACCAATTTTGCTATTGGTTGTAATGATATTTTCTCCTCTGGCTGCTCCCTTTCTCACACCAACCCTCTGAATGTCCTCCTTCACTACATCCATTAAACTCCTCTCAGGTCTTCCTCTTTTCATCCGATATCCATTATCCCTCCTCTGCACATGTCCAAACCGTCTGTCTTGCTTCTCTAACTTTGCCCCCAGACTGCTCAACCTGAGCCGTCCCTTTGATATACCCAACTCTGCCACCTCCACCTCCTGTCCTGCTGTTAGTGTAACTGTCTCCAAACCACACATAACAGCAGCTAATCTTGTAAATATTTCCTTTCAGTCTTGCTGCTATTCCTCTGTCACAAATCACCTCTGACACTCGTCTCTACTGACTCCACCCTGCCTACACTCTTTTTTTCTTCACCTCACTTGTGTACTGTCTGTTGCTTTGGATGGTTGAACCCAGGTATTTAAACTCATCAAAATTCACTACCTCTACCCTTTGTATGCTCATCTTTCTATCTGTCTCCCCCTCATTCATACACATGTATTCTGTCTTGTTTCTACTGACTTTCAATCCTCTTCTCTCCAGAAGAGCTCTTCAGGCTCTCTTCCACCTGCTCTCACTATAGATCATGATGTCATCTGCAAACATCATAATCCACTGAGACTCCTGCCTGACCTCATCTGTCAGCCTGTCCATCAGCACTTCAAACAGTTAGGATGTGGATCAATCCCTGATATAATCCCACCCCACCTTGAAACCATCTGTCACTATTACCCCCGTCTTACTGTCTTAAAATATTTGTGTAAACTGGTGGTGGTCAGAGGGCCCGGTGGCGCCAGTGTCCGGCAGCCTCGCCTCTGTCAGTGCGCCCCAGGGTGGCTGTGACTACAATGTAGCTTGCCATCACCAGTGTGTGAATGTGTGCGTGAATGGGTGGATGACTGGATATGTAAAGCGCTTTGGGGTCCTTAGGGACTAGTAAAGCGCTATATAAATACAGGCCATTTACCATTTATAATGTTTAAAATGTATCAGTTCTGCAGATGAATTTGTGAAATTCTGCTGTACAAACTGACTTTAAAATGCAAGATTACTGTCAGACTTAAAATGACCCATTGTTTGGCATAAACTTTTTTTTTCACTGGCTTCTATCCACAAATGTCTTCTTTGAGAATCGTCACACAAGTCCATCTAAAACCTATACCACGACTTTCTGATGCAACCCCAAAAGGATCTTTGTCTATTAAAAACGGGGTTTGGGGTATAAATAACTGTTAATGTATAAGGCATTAGTGAAATGAGAAATATTTTACAATGTGCTGATTTAAATAATTTAGGGCACAATGTCAGATATAGTAAACTGACAAACTTAATTTTCAACATCTTTTCAATACATTACATGTTCTTTTTTATTTAACTTATTCTAATCAGCATTACCTTCATTTGGTTTCAGGGGTCAATAAACCATTAGCTTAAAAGGATTTCTAACTGTGATGTATCAGATTAAACGGCTTTGACTAGCTAAACGTTATTCTATTATTATTTTCATTTGAACAACAAAAAGCGGCATAAAGGGTGGCATTTTGTATCGGAATAGGCCAAAACCTTAGCCAGAGCCCCTGAGCAAGATGGCGGCTCCAGAAACGCATCACGCGGATATTACGTTTTTCTGTATGGTGACGTAGTGCGTAAAATACGCAGTACGTAACGGACGTTCGGATCAAGAAGCGCACTTGGAACTTTTAAGAGGGTTGGATGTTTCATGTGTTTCAGTGTTAAAAACAGAAAATTTTTAAAGTTATGTTGTTAAGTAGCATATACCGCTTCTTTTGGACAATGCACACGCTCATGGTTCCCAATTAACACATTGTTCTTTTTTAGTTCTGTAATTGCTGTAGCAACAAAGCTAACGTTGTTAGCTGCAAGGCTAACACATTCATTCATTCCTTATAACTGCCACACTGTTAGCATACCTACAGCTAACGGTGTTCGCTAGTATTGTGATTTGACATTAACCTAATCCGCTAATATAGACCTGGGGCAGGTTGTTGACATTTTGTTTTCCACTTTAGTTCACACAGTTGTCACTATTTACGACCCGGTTTAGGTGACAGTGACCCAACATGTTTCGTCCCAAACCGACTCTGAAGGACCGACAGCACCTGTACAAGCTTATCATCAGCCAGCTGCTCTACGATGGATACACTAGCATCGCCAACAGTCTCATCAATGAGGTGAAGCCACAGAGCGTTGTGTCTCCCTCTGAGCAGCTCATGCAGCTGGCAAAGATAGGTAAGAGTTGAGACCTTCTTCTGATCTTGAAAAACAGCATCTTGGGGTGGAGGATACCTAAAAGTATTTTGTGCAATTAAAACAAACAGCCGACACCGACTTCATAGCTTTTGCTTCAATTATAAGACGAGCTGTTTTTGAAGTGAAACAAATAATGCTAAATTCTGTCTTGCTTGAAGAATGCACTCTTTCACTTCACCTCAGTAAGACTTTTGGGATCATCTATCAGTCACACTCTTCTCTACTTCTCTGCTATGCATGTGTTGCTTGTTTGCACTGGTCTTATTTGACTGAAAGTGAGAGTCATTAGTGTGCGCCATACTGCAGCATCATTTACAGTTGAAGAATTTTCTTTTGCATCCTCACAAACACTCATGTGGCATAACCACAGTTTCCAGCTAAGTTAAAGCTTTTGCAAACATATGAAAAGAGGCTGACGTAGTAGACGTGGCAGTGTGAAACGCCTCCAAACTGCTGACCTTTTGCTTTTAGCTTCCTCCTATTTTTCCTGCTAGGCTAGGCTAGGTTAGCTCCAGTCTGCCACCTCTGACTGACATATGCACAAAACATGTGCTAAAAAGTCAGCTGTGTCGTAATGGCTGCAGTTCGCCCTGGACACCGTCTTTTCCCCCTCTGCCCTTAGGACAAAAATTCAGGACTATAAAGCTCAGACCGAACACACTAAAACAGCTTTAAAAAGAAAAACATAACTGATTATAGAGTGAATGACTTTCTTTTAGGGCAGATTTTTTAAGTCTTCTACTGGTGCTACTTTTACTGGTTTTATTTATTCTGTCTATCTAGTTATCTAATCTCCTCTATCTGGGGTTAAAATCTCAGATTCTCAGGCCTTTGTCCCAGTTGTTTCATCCACATCTTGGTTTTGGTACTGTATGTCTTCAGATCCTAACTACAACCTACAATCCATTACAGGGATGGAAAATGACGATAGTGCCGTTCAGTATGCGATCGGTCGCTCAGATACTGTAGCCCCGGGTGTTGGCATCGATCTGGAATTTGACGCAGACGTCCAGACCATGTCTCCAGAGGCGTCAGAGTATGAGACCTGCTACGTCACATCTCACAAGGGCCCTTGCCGCGTTGCTACATACAGTCGAGATGGTCAGCTGATCGCTACAGGCTCCGCTGACGCCTCCATCAAGATCCTGGATACTGAGCGCATGCTGGCGAAGAGTGCCATGCCCATTGAGGTGAGGCAGCTCAAACAGCACAGGCATGCTGGATGTTTTTAAGCCAGTGCACTGACATTTTTTTTCATTTCCACATACATCAGGTGATGATGAATGAGACGGCGCAGCAAAACATGGAGAATCACCCTGTGATTCGGACGCTGTACGACCACGTCGATGAAGTCACCTGCCTCGCCTTCCATCCCACCGAACAGATTCTGGCATCTGGCTCCAGAGATTACACCCTCAAACTGTTTGACTACTCCAAGCCCTCTGCAAAAAGAGCCTTTAAATATATACAGGTCAGATGAATTGTTTACAATCCAAAGTGACAAAGCTGATGTATATAAATGCAAATCTTTGTAATCCAGTTGTCGCCTTATCGATTTACCCACAGGAAGCAGAAATGCTGCGTTCAATCTCCTTCCACCCCTCAGGTGACTTCCTGCTAGTGGGGACGCAGCACCCCACCCTGCGCCTCTATGACGTCAACACTTTCCAGTGCTTTGTGTCTTGCAACCCACTGGACCAGCACACAGACACCATCAGCGGGGTCAGCTACAACCCCACAGCTAATAGCTATGTCACCTGCAGCAAGGACGGCAGCATCAAACTGTGGGACGGTGTCTCTAACCGCTGCGTGACGACCTTCGAGAAGGCACACGACGGAGCGGAGGTGTGCTCCGCCATCTTCTCCAAGAACTCCAAGTACATCCTGTCCAGTGGGAAAGACTCGGTGGTCAAACTTTGGGAGATCTCAACAGGCCGGACTCTGGTCAAGTACACAGGTAGGGAGGATTTGCTGTTATTCTAAACTATGACAGTTGAAGCATTCACAGTCACAGGTTTGCTGACGCAGAACTTACCTACAGTGAGCTACTTGCAACATTTAAAATCTATACAAAATAAATGTTATAACAAGTTTATGGCATATTCATATTTAAAATTCCAACACCATAATGATAACATGACTCAAGCATTACATTTATCTAGTGTGCATATTAGCTGTTCATGCTGAGACATATGACCAGAAATGTAGTTTATAGAAATGTATTGTTTCTGTCACGAGTGTAAAGAATATTAAAAGAGAAAAAAAATGCAAGAAATAAAGTAAAACAACACAAACTAACCAACTAAAAAAATCTGCTCTTTGGCTGTTTTAACAAAAGTTTATTTGGCACGAGGAGTCAGACCTCTACAACCTTCAGCATGGACGTCATTTCTTTTTTTAGTCCAGCGCAGAAATAAAACTTAAAAAAAACAAAACTGAAAGCATCCACACAGCACACACAGCTCCTGACTGAAGCCCAGCTGTTAACACATTGCGATGTTACTCAGCATGTATATTTCTATATTTCACACACGATTGTGTATCATATTGGCACTATTGAACAGGATTTCATGTGGATCATGTGTTTGCCGTCCCTGTGTTGTTTTTTTCTAATGATTTTTAATTTTTAGTTTCATAACTGTGCTGTGGATGGAAGCAGTGGCAAAGCTTACTGTTCTCCAGCTACTGAACGGGTGGTTTGATTAAAAATTCTTATTAGGATTTAAATTACAGAGGTTGGATCGCACTTACAGTAAGGAGCTTTAAAATGCGCTTTCTCCCACATTGTGTGTGTGTGCGTGTGCGCGTGTGTGGAGGAGAACATCCAGAGTGTTATGTTTTGCATTTTTCCCTTAAGATACCTAAATGGATATATGCAGTGTTTCATCTTGATAAATCATGTGTTAGTGTGCCATGCTTGAGTAAAAATGTTTTTTACTCCTATTTATCAGCTTTTAGGCACTGTATTGTAACGTCTCCATCAAGCATGATCATAATGCAGTGGTAGTAAGGATCCTATTTGTCAGTCAGCACTAGAGGTCGCCTTAGTTTAAAAAAAATCACTTATGATGCCATTTTGTCCGTCTTTTAATTTTTTTATGATAATGAAACACATTTAATAGTGTTTAATTAAACAAATCAGAAGGAAATAATACACAGAAAAAAAGAGACGTGGTGCTCACTTCTCAGCTCAACACTGTAAAAACCAGAGGAATGAGCTGCAGTTACAGGAGAGCCACTAAAATGACACAAATATGAGCTGAATGGACTTAACCTGGGTGCTCGTTTGTCACTTTGTCACATGGTCCACATCGCTTTGTAAATTTCACGTGTTATTCTACAGTTTTATGACGTGTGTAATGCTCTGAAAGAGACAAACCACTTATGGTAGCAGTATTGTAGCATGGGAACTATATAATGTTACAGTAGAGCCACAGTCAGTGGAAGTGAGCAAGTGTGCATGGACTTTCAAATCAATAAAAATGGCAGATTAGGGAAGAAAAAACTAAATAGTTTTTTAGAAGTGGCGTCTCAAACTCTTAATATGTGTAAAACTCTTCCATATGTGCAACAGTTCATGCTGCAACACTGCTATCTGCACACACGACCCTTTATATTTCTGCATCTCCTCACTGTACTTGTCATTTCTCTCGTCTCAACACACTCTGCAGATACCATCTGCACGATGTTATAAATATCTCATCTATAGAGGTTTTGCAGGCACGTGACCCCTTATCACTTCCCAACCATTTTAGATATGTAACATGTCAAGCGAGTACTAAACGTCATGGAGATGAGATAAACTATGGCAGTTATAAGTAAACAAACAAATGTATATTCTCGTTATGTGGAAAAATCAGGAAAGGGAGGGCTGAAGATGGATGTTAACTTACTCCCTCTGAGTGTGTTTATTGATGCTGTGAAGTGCAACCCTGGCACTCTCTCTGACTTCACGCCACACACTTTATATCGTTATGTTATCAACAGTTATACTGGATGAGATCCAAAGGCCTTGGATGCTCACTGCTATTCACAGCTGTTACTGAAACTATATATTTATTCTCCAAATGGTCATTTTGTAAAAATGTCAATTAAAACTTCAAGTATTTTTTTAAAAAATTTCTAAGAGATTTCAAAAAAACGCGCCTTCTTGTAAGTGTCTCCATTTCAACAGCTTAGTAGGAAGTGTGTCAGCATCCTCGTGGCTTAGTGCTGATCCTGTTGCTGTGACAGTGTAACATCGCCTATGGCAGGCTGTAACATTCTCCCTCTGATAGAGTCACAGGCTGCATGCAGCTTTATTTGGACACTTTAAAATCATGGAATGTTACAAGCATTCTGCTCCTGATGAAAATCATCAGGATTTTCATCAATCAGGAAAGAGAAGTTTATGATAAGTTTGTGTGGTTAAGTGCGTTTAGTTGAAAGTGCTACAAGCACAGTAAAAAGTGCATGAGGTCCTCCTGGATGTGATTTATGTTGGTCATGAAAACCATTTCTGTAGAACAGAAGTGATCAGTGCTGTCATCAAGGAGTTTTTATCACGAGATAAGTTATGCTTTATTTACATTCACCAGTATCTGTTTCAAGTAATATTTGGCCATTTAACATTGAACATTTTGAGAATAAATATATAGTTTCAGTAAAAGCAGTGAAAAGGAGCTAACGGAGGCAAAAACAGCAGTGCTTGCTGATGGAAAATCAAAAAAATCCTCAATAACTCACGAGAGAAATGACAAGTACAGTGAGGAGATAGAAATAAAAGTGTGTGTGCAGATGGTGGTGTAGCAGCATGAACTGTTCAAGATTGTTTATTTGATACGTGCGTAGTTATACAAGTACAACACACAGTGAAGTGTGTGTGTTATTTATTTTTTATTCTTCTAAGCTGCCATTGTTAATGATTTGAAAGTCCATGCCACACGTGCTCCCTCGCAGCCTGTATCGCTTTGATGCTCTTTGGCTTGTGAAGACTACACTGCCCCCTAGCAGAGCAATGCTGAATTAATTTTTCTAACTGCAGCGAAGCAGTGAAGAACTTGTTGTCAGCTGCTCGGATTGCGTTTTACTTTATTGCAATAACCAGGTCATCGTGTCTTCACTGGTTTATTTTCTGTGATGCTACATATTACCTGCTGTTAGGACATCAGTGTGATTGAGGTGTTTTAAATATACAGTAGCTTTCAGCTGCCAGTGCTGGATCTCAGTAAAAATAAAAACATTTCACTCCCTTTCCTTACAAAGTACAAGCTTCATCACACTGAATCAGATTATGAGGAATCGTGACTGTTGCGTCTTCGACTGCTGTTCTGATAAATGTTGCAAAAACTCCTGCCAAATCAAGAGCCTGATGACGCTGTGTTGGAGGGTCTGCAGACATGTGTTGCATTGCCACTTCCTTCCTTCTTTGTACAAATGATCATAGTTTCAGATTTTCTTGTGAATGTTTATCTGATAAGAAAACACTTGTGGCGTGCTTTGAGAATTCGGGGGTGGGGGTTGCAGACACAGTGATGTAGTAATGCGTTGTGCTCAAAGACTGGAGGGATTTTTTTTAGTGGTTGGAATTTCTTCAAAATTGTTAATGTGGTTTTGATTCCTTTCTTAAGGAACATGTGGGCTTCAATGCCCTGCTTATTTAACAGTAATTAATAACTATAGATAAATGTGTGGCCTATACACAGGCTACACATTTAAAAAAGTGTAAATGTAAAAATAAACCCCACACATTTAAAAAAGGGTTACCCAGGAAACCAGAGCCTAATTGTATAATTTAGTCTACTAAGCATCAACTAATTGGAAGGTTTCTGTTCGATCCTCGGACAAGATAATGACCCCAAGTAGTTTTCTGATGCATCCAGTGCTAGATTTAGGTGCAGAAAAACATGCTTGTGTGAATAGTTGTGAATGAGGTGAGTTCAGTTAGACTAGACAAGTGCTGTAAAAGAAGCAGCAGTCCCAACTACACAGCTGCCCATCCATATGCTGGTAGTTATATTTTTGCTATCATATAACAAGTATATTATCTACAATGCTGCGTGCTAACATTCAGCACTTATGCATTTGATATTAGCAGGGAATCGGCAACAAATGATTAATAATTACACCAGCAACACTGCCGTGATCGCTCTCTGTGAATGTCCTAAGTCTACAAAATGGAGAAAACTGGGTAACCTGTATCTCAGTAGGAGTCAGGACTCAGTAGAGTTTGGACAAGTCATCACTGCTGGAGATCTTAGTGTTATAGAGATCACATTGATTTCTACTGGTAACGCTCTAGGTCGGAGATGTGTCTGCATCTGTAATGAGATCTGCAACACACATCATCCCTGCAACTTCTATCCTGACCCATAAACACGCTGTCATTTAGCCTGTGGAGAATATTTCTCCATCTTTGTGCTGTTCTTACGGGAACGGGGACAAACCAATAGCATTCATGCATGCACAAGATTGCAATGTGGTTCATTTAGAGTTATGCAATCACCATTCTTATGGTGGCAAATTAACATACATCAGGCAGCTGTAGGTACACAATCAAATGCTGTACTACATGAATAGTTCCTGCAGTCACCACGTCATCTCCATGTCCACTTCCATCAGTCACTGGAGACAAGAAGAAAAAAAGTTCCCGGCTGCTCAAAGACAACCAGCAGCTAAGTCAAAGTAAACTTTATTGCCATGTCAGTACACAGTGTACACACAGTGCAAATAACAAAACATGCTCAGATGCCAAAATTTACAAATATGAATGCAAAATAGGAATATGTAATCCATATACCGATTGGAAAATATAAACTATGCAAAACATTTATGCAACATATAAATTAGATTAGGAAAACGTGCAATAAAGAAGAAACAGCTGATTAAGCTGAATATAATGCCTTGACTTTAGAGGTATGACCACGGCAGGTGTCACGTGCATTCTTCAAGGTCAGTATAAGACTGGCAGTCTATGTCCTTTGGATAAAGTGTCTGTGCATTAGTGAGTGTTTCTATCAGTCGGTTATTGGAGGGGTGTGGCAGTAAGGAGGACTCTGGTAGGCAGCGTGGGCTTGAGAAGCCTTTCGGCCTTGGGATAAAAGCTGTTGCACAGCCGCTTGTTAACTTTTGCCTTCTCAGGAATTGTAGTTTCTGCAGCGATTTTTTTGTTGAGGAAATGGTGTTGTTTGTGTGAGACATCTTCAGTTATATGGACACTGACGAACATGATCCTCCTAACAATCTCAGTTTATGATGAGTGGGTCAGTTCTTCCTGAAATCCAACATTAGCTCTTTAGTTGTGTTGACGTTGAGAGATTGTTGTCTGTGCACCAGTTTGACAGCTACTGGCTCGTCTTTATCTGCGGACTCATCGTTGTTGCTTATCAGTGCTAACGCAGTCGAGTTAGCAACAAACATGATAATGTGGTTGGTGTTATGTGTTGCTGTGCAGTTGTGAGTCAGCCGAGTGAAGAGCAGAGGAATGGGTACACAGCCCTGTGGAGCTTCTGTGCTCAGTGTGATGATAATAGAGGTGTTGCAGCTCATCTGTACTGCCTTTTTTGCGAATGGCAGTCAATGTGACAGAATCATGTGTTGATCACATAAATAACATGTCTACTTTACAAGCCACAGCTGATATTTTGGTGTATCAGTGCAAGCTTAATTCAGTCAGGGCCACTGTAGTCAGAGGTGATTATTAGAGAGTCGTAAAACCCACTATTCTATGTCCGCAGTGGAAAAGCAACGGTGAAGTAGTGGCAGCAGCACAGAACAGAGCAGGCATCATGAAAGGAGGAGCTACGTTTGAGGTGGGTTGCAAAGTGGCTTACAGTTAATAGTCGGCACTTTTGGTTATTATTGTGCAAACTGTGTTGTCATCATAGTTTACACAACTTGAGGCAAGCTTGACTTGCTGCTCTCTTCTCCTGTAAAAGATTTAAAACGCTTGCTGAAAAGTTTTCTCTAACTATTGCAGCTCTCTTGCTCCACTTCTGGAGTGAGTCATCGTAGAAACACCTGTAGGGTCCAACCTGTTCAGTCTCAACAGTTTAGCGACAACCAACCAAAATGATAACAAAACACACCACCCACCAGCACTCACAGAATCACTTTTGACACTCGCCACATGCGTGAGGGCAATAACAGTGAGCATAGACTGGCTGGAATCCAGCTCAACTGGCATAAACTATACAATTTATCAATTGCATGTGTTTTGTGGTAGCATGTCTCTGAGAGCTGCCTACTCTCAGGAAGGGATGTGCAGTGCATCTAAAAAGATACATACTACAGTGTGTTACACAGATACCACACATGCACAGAGATGCTCATTATTAAAGGCCCAAAGGAAAACCTGTTTGGAGTCAGTGTCTGTGATTTTAGGCAGTAATAATGTTGTTTCTGTCCTCAGTTCACTTTGTTTCACCATGACATCATTTCACCAATGAGACAGTTTTTGTTATGTGAAAGTACTGAATTGATTCACATCCATCTCTCTGTTCTAACGGACAGAAGCTAAAGTGAGCCCACACAGCAAATATCTTGTTTCTCTGTGAGCGCTTCCTCATCGGTGGTCAGGCCCTGGCTGGCATCTCTCCAACCCTTGACTTATTTTCTGTGTTTGAGTTGGACTGGCTGTACTTGGATGTTTATAGAGTAACTCGGTAAAACACAATCTGGCCTTCACTGTTATAATTTGAGCACTTTAGTTTTTGGGTATCGGTTGTTCGTACTCATGATAGCTGATAAGCTTGGGAAGTGAGGACAGTATTTATCAGTATATCAGCTGATATTTACTTAAAGTACAGCGAAAATGATTGCAGCAGTATTTAAAGTGGAAGTGTTTTGTTTTTGTTTTTTTTTCTTTAATGCTCGGTTACTTAGAGTGACCTGTCGGGCTCATCTGTTGCAGGCGCGGGGCTGAGCGGGCGTCAGATGCACCGTACGCAGGGCGTGTTCAACCACACGGAGGACTACGTGCTGCTGCCCGACGAGCGCACCATCAGCCTCTGCTGCTGGGACTCCCGCACAGCCGAGAGGAAAAACCTGCTGTCTCTGGGTCACAATAACATTGTCCGCTGCATCGTCCACTCACCAACCAACCCGGGCTTCATGACCTGCAGTGACGACTTCAGGGCCCGCTTCTGGTACCGCCGCACCACCACAGACTGAGCCACCAAAACAAGAGGGTGTCTGACTCTTGTGAAGCCTTCCCTGACCTCAGCAAACACTCGCAGTCTTCTTCAATCATTTTCAGTTCAATGGAAAGAGGACAGTGGAATCAGAGGAACAGTGCGTAGGAAGAAAAATAAGTCATGTGGTTTTCTTTTTTATGACCTATTAAAGAGTGTAGAAACTTCAGTGGTAACACTCTTCTCACATTTCTTAGATATCATTCTGCAGGTTTGATTTATTTTCCGCTTTTATATTTTGTGTATGTCCTTATGTTGTAATTCAGATTTTTAATAAACAATTCAAAGGAAAAAAGTGTGTTCTATGAATTTGATGGTGTAACGTCTCTCACTCAGAGCTTATAACACAGTCTCAGTGATATCCTGTCGATATTTTAAGAACACAGTTGTTGCTGCAAAAAGTGAGCGGCAACCTGTCAGGAGCACCAAATGGACACAACGCGCAAACAGCCAGAGCCACTTTGCACTTTCTGTCACAGTTAAGCTTAAGAGATCCCTCTAAACTTTCTTGGTCTTATCTTCAAAAACAGGAAAGAGGGGAAAAAGAAGCAAACTTCTCAAAGCTCCTGTTTTCCCTTCTCTAGTGTGGCCTTTGCCCTCTGCCTGGAAGGTCAGGCTGCCCCATCGCCCCTCTGCATTCCCCACCTCTCCCCGACCCCGCCGTATGTCGTTCAGACAACAATAAGGAAAGTCCCAAGAATTTGTGCTTTCAACAGTCACTACCCCCATTTTCTTGGCAAACCCGACCAAACCAATCAGTCACAAATATAGAGAAATGTTCCATATTTAAAGCTAAAGAGGAAACACAATAAAAGGCAATGAGAAAAATTCCCTCAGTTAGTTGGAAGGGCAGACGAGTGGTGAGCTGGGTACTTCTGCTTTACAAGAAAAGTGGAGGGGAAAGGAAGTGCAGAGTGCTATGAAGATGGGTTAAAACATAAAGAAAAGCAGTGGGTGGGGCACATGTTTGTGTGAGTGTGTGCAGGAGTGTCTCTCTGACCAATGGGGCTGCGGGAAAGCGGCTGAGTTTCTCCGCCCTGTGTAAAACAGCCGGGCTCACTGTGACAGCTCAGACAATATGCTTGTGAGGCACGGAGGAAGAGGACAGCCCGGAGACTTTCCACACACACACACATGCTTCACTGGAACTGCGACTCTCGGCAGACGGATTTATTTCTCTGTGTGGATGCAGCTACTTCCTTAACGATCATGGTGAGTGTTGCAGCTGCTTCTGTGCTTCAACAGTTACTCAGCTTTTACTTTGTAATGCAGCATCCACCCTGTTGTGTCCTGCCATCCAGAGGAATGTGCCCGCAGACCACCTGCTTGTCTTTCGCTTCAAGTCGCGGTGTCGGCTACCACCACCTATTTCTACACACACCCCTGTGACCTGCTCTACTGTAGGCTGTAACCTGAGTCCATCCTGACACAGAGCTGAGAGGGAAACTCTAAGAGCCTCATTAACACAAAAGCCTTTAGAATACAATAGAACAGAACAGAATGCCTTTATTGTCACTATACAGTTGCACAGTGAGATACAGAGCATCTCCTACTCAGTGCAAACATGCTGGGGGGGGGTACAGTTCTGCAGCGCTATATACATATGGACAGTATTAACAGAGGGAAAAAGATATATATATATATAAAATGTACAAATATACAAGAAGTTGCTCAGCCGCAGAAACTGGGGATGTGAAGCTGGATATTTTCAGAATGATAAACCCAACAGACACAAGCTCTCATTATTCAAACTATCATCTGATCGCTGAAACTTCACGCACTGTGGAAAATCAACTTTCGTGGCTTGATTGCATTGCAACCTCAGCTCACTCATCGACTACATGTTACAAAAATAGTTACTGCAGCAACTAATGCAGTGGTTTCTAGATATGTTTGTGGTTTTCAAGCCCAGACACTATGATTGTTTTGAGTAGGGCTGATGCAACGTCAGATTCTAACTTAATGATTATCTTCATTTTTAAAAAATCCCTATAATATTATCCTAATATCGATAGAAAATTACAGAAATAAGTGTTAGTCAAGTTATTGATTTGTTTGTTGTCTTTTTTGGAAACTGATTAAACTCCAAATACAAGTGAATGGTGAGTCAGTAACCAGAACTCTCATACGCACAAAAAGAACAATTACACAGTCATTTATTATTGTAACAGCTCAGGCTGAACAATTTGGAGGCAAAGTTAGAGGGAAGGCTGAGATGGGTGAAGAGGAGGAGGAGGAGGTTCATGATGTAGTGAAGGAGGCGATGCTGAGACAGGGTGAGATGGACGCGGACTTTCTCCTGTAGTGAGGATCATATGTGCGTAATTGACACTGTGTCCTCCATTATCATTTTATTGGAGCCTTTATTTTGTGTGCCTTTATTGTGAAAGGAGGTCAATGTGACATTTGGGAATATGCTGAAGAAGTTCCAGTCCACAAAAATCAGACTTGGTGGAGGGCTTATGCACACTTTAACGCTTTAATTTGTTAGAAAAGCTATATATCTTTTCTAACACACACTGTTTTCACACCTTGGCTCATGTGATTAGGTAGAGGATCAGTAGGGGGTCCATGACCCTCTTGGGGACACTCCCATAGGGCTTAAAATCTGGGACTCTCCACCAGTTGCTCTTAGAACTGAAGAAACTTCTCGGATGAGAGGTGAAACGTCTTCAAGGAAACTTAAAGAATTCCAGACACTTTTCTTTCCAAGCTCCGTAGACTACGATGACCTGGATGACTGAGAATCTTCACAGTCATTAATATAGGCCACACCAGGTGGGTAATGAATCCTACCATTTCACACCGTATCACGGTTGTCATCGTGTATTTTCACCATTCTGTCTCCAGAAACGAGTGTTTGTTGAAGCACTCTGAGAGTTGCAGATCAGGGGAGCACTGCGGCCAACAGCAGATGTGGAAAGCATTAAAGTGAGCTGAGAATTCTGATCCAGTTCCTGCGTTGGACAGTTCTCAGGCCAGTCGGTGTGTTAGGTTGGGTGGTAGAAAAAGTTTAAAAACCTCTATATGATGAATGAAACAGCAGAGCGCAATCTTCCCAAACCCTATCTGGAGTTAACAGTGGTGGGAAAGGATATGCATCATTCTGACAATCCCTGAGCGAAGCAACCAGTTTGACTGTGCTCATCTTATTCATCTTCCCTTTAAAAATACTGTCTGGCTTGGCTGATGACTAACTCTGTTTAAGCAATCGAACTTCCCTTACATAAGGGTTGTTTTATATCCGATCCACGCCTTTATCAGGCTGCAAAAAGCTATTTTGGGCTGCCTTGTGTTTTGCTTAGTGCCTGTTTTTATCATCTGAGAACAGTAGTCAGTGCACAGTCACAGAGGTTTACACAGCAGGACGCTGGTGTGGAGAAGTGGCAACAACATCACCCACAAAAGGAAGCTGATCTAAGTTTCTTGAGCTAATTTAACCCCTGTGATCTCCAGTCATGCGTTTAACTCCTGAGGACTTTTGAGGTACTTTGGGAAATCATTAATAAACTGGGTAACTGGATCCTCCTCAAACAGACTACAGTACTTACTAATTACTACAGTAATGATAAATGAGTGGATCCAGCTCATTTAGTGGGAGGTTTAGCTGAAAACCATAACTAACAGTTCAAGCTGTTCAAGTTTGTAATAGCAAAAAGGTAGTTGCGAAATAAAAAATTAAAAAACAAACCCATCAGCTACAAACACGAGGAGAATGCTCATGGTTGCTCATGCCTTTCAAGCCTTTTTTTCATATGTGAGGGAATTTTATGATGTCTTCCCGCTTATTGCTTTGGTTTCTACTCCCATCAGTGAGGAGCAATAAATAAAACTGAGCCCACAGTGTGTTACTGTTTGAGCTAAAGAGTTAGATGTGTTTATGAAGTCGTTTGAGGCCAAATTAAGTTTCTCTCCCAGCTTGCTGAGCTCCCCCAAGTGACCAAAAAACAACTTATGCCACTACCAAAGAAGTATTATAGTAGCCAAAGCAATAGCCCTACCGAGATGCACGTACTGTAAATTGTAATGTTAAAAAATAATTTAAAACTTTCTGAAATGAAGTGAAACACAAAAGAATGTGAAGAAAAGGACGCTAAAGCAAACGCTCTGACAGATATCAGATGTATTAGTGCCGGGCGGTACTTTCATGTAATGGAAATTTATACCACAAGAGCGTGACTGAAGCATCCTACGTCAGACAACAAATAGTGGTTTATATAGAGCCTGACTGATATAGAATTTTTCAAGGCCAATACCAATATTTGGTGATTTCAATATTCAAATATACTGCCCTACATTTCATTTATCTTTAAGACACAGAGAGTATAAATATCTGCTGTCATAAATGTCAGCAGATCAGCCAACATGCAGCCTGCCGATAAAACAGCAGATTTTATTTTTTTTAATCAGACCTTTGAGTTTCTCTTCAAAAGTTTGTTTTGGCTTATTGAAACATTATCATCTAATACAGCGGTCTCCAACCCCGCGGGCCAAGGACCGGTACCGGTCCGTGAGTCGTTTGGTACCGGGCCGCGAGAGTTGAGGCTCGGGCGTGAAATTTATGGTTTTCAGGATTTTTATCGGTTTTTATCGTTAACTCGGTTTCCCTGGGTCTTTTTCTGCGTGCTATGAATAAATCTTCTTCTTTTGGTACCGGTACTAGTTTTATTTTGTTGTATTTAAGCGACACCTCAAAGGCCGGTCTGTGAAAATATTGTCTGACATAAACCGGTCCGTGGCGCAAAAAAGGTTGGGGACCGCTGTTCTAATAAACTGAATATAATGTTAATTTCATAGAACACGCTCACACAGGTCTCATGAACTCAAGATTGTATAACCTTTGAGGTAAGTATGTCAGTAGTATAGTAGCGCCCCCCACCTGCCCTAAACTCTGTGGCTTCTGTGGTATAAAGCTCATGTTAAAGATATATTCTGTCATTTAAGTCCCCCGGTGGGGATTTTTGTAAATAAACTGAGCTATGTTTACTTCCCAGTGGCCACACTTGAGCTCATGAGATCATTCTTGATTTAGGAAACAATATTTTAGTTCCTCAGTTATCAGTGAAGTCACATATGAAGTTTACTACATTTCTGCAAATTTCACCACCAAAGAACATTTAAGTAATCCCTCTGTTTGCATGCAAGTCTCTCCCTTTTTGTACTTGAGCGCGAAAAGTAAAGAAAATACATCGATAACATGAAATGTGAGTGTTTGACACCGGAGGGCTACTGCAAAAATGAGCTGATACGGTCACCTTGCTCTTCACTACTGCAACTGTACTAATGTATTAAAATGATCCCAAAGCAAAAATATGTTGAGCAATCCCGTAGTGAATATCTTTAGTGAGAGAAAATGCAGAAGATGAGCATGAGGAAGTGTGACTATAAATAAAACCAGAGTGCAAGCAATGAGATAAGTTCCTGTCAGGGAAACAGTGGGCCTGCAGCCTGAGTGTTATCTGTATAAATACTCCTCACTTTGACCAGCCTGTCAACCACTGTTTATGCTACACCTCTGCAGATGAAAGATGCATCTCACCGTAGTGCATTTGTAGTCTGTATCACAGAGGCGCCCCCGCTGATTTTGAACACAGCCCCGCTATTAACGTTTTGGTCATTTTAGCACTTTGGTTTTTCAGATCCACAAGTGGTTTGGACATGAACTGCTAAGTTATCAGGGTTTAACTTTAAGCTTTCTAATTAGAACATTTGGTTTGCAAGGTACATCTAAAAACTGTGTCTCTAGACACAGATTGGAAACAGCTGTTTGGTCACAAGTCAGGAAAGCACTGCTGGAGAAGCATGACATTCTTGATAACTTTGAATCGCGTTTTAGGAAGTTGCACTCCACAGAAACGGCTCTCCTTAAAGTCACAAATGACCTTTCGATGGCCGCAGATAGCGGTGACTGCTCAGTCCTTGTTCTATTGTCCATATGAGGCTTACTGTTTTACAGCATATTCTTGTGTAGACGGTAGCTCGTCGCGAATAGAACACTTTTGGTGTCAGTGGAAACATTTTGGTCAGATGTAGCTGAATTTTCATGCAGTGTTCTGCAAGGATCTGTTTTAAGCCCCTTGTTATTCTCGTTACATATCCTGTCATTAGGCCTTATTATTATTAGTTTTATAATAATTTCCTATCATTTGCATGCAGATGATATCCAATTGCACCTCTCTTTTAAACCTTGTAAATTGGATAAACTATTTGTTCTAATGGACTGACGAACAGTTTTCTGCAGCTTAACACAGACAACACCGAGCGTTGCTGCAGAGAGCATTAAGCCCCAAATTAGACAACGTCTGGGTTCTTACTCATCCACAGTAAAAGCTACTGCTCGCAAACTTGGGTCAATTTTTGATCAGTCTTTGACTTTTGATGTTCATATCAAGTCTGTGACCCACTCTTGCTTTTTCTATTTAGGTTTTTTTTTTTTTTTGCTAAACTCACGACTGACGTCTCCAAAGGTGAATTGGAGATGCTTGTTTGTGCATTTTTCTCCTCCCAACTTATTATTGTTATTGCTCTTTTCTCTTGTCTGTCAAAGACTTCTGTAAATCACCTTCAAGCTGTCCAAAATGCTGCAGCAGGGCTTTTAACTCACACTCATAAATTCACGCTCACTCTTACATTTACAGCCTTACGAGGAGAGGCCCCCACTCATATCATTAAGCTACTTTACCCTCATTCTCCAAACCAGATCCTTAGATCCAATATTAGTGGTCTTCTGGAAACAAAGTGGGATCGTGCTTTCTAAACCTTATCGCCAAAACTGTGGAACAGTTTCCCTCCCCCTCTACGCACCATTGACTCTGCAGCTTCTTTTAAAAAACAGCTGAAAACACAACACTTTGCAAATGATTCTTGTCTTAAAAGTGCTATCTGAATACATTTTACTTAAATCTTTTA
This sequence comes from Oreochromis niloticus, assembly GCF_001858045.2. Taxonomy (NCBI): domain Eukaryota; kingdom Metazoa; phylum Chordata; class Actinopteri; order Cichliformes; family Cichlidae; genus Oreochromis; species Oreochromis niloticus. The sequence continues at coordinate 37,130,211 of NC_031970.2, forward strand.
ATAAGTAGTGAATTAAGTTCAACCATGTATCTTAATGTAACAAAAGGACTTTTTTTTGACAAAACTCACTGACCAATACTCAGATCAATGGAAAAATCCAATGAACACAGTGAAGATCTCAGAGGGAGAACTGCTGATTTACACAAGTCTGAAAGATCTCTTGAGCCATTTCTAAACTGCATATTTTAAGATCAAACAACAAATAAATAAACAGATACAAGTTGTTCGGATGCGTCACCGCTTTATTGAAGACTCACACCTGCCCACGCTTAAAGTGAGTCCAAAACAAATTCAAGGTTGAGCACTCAAATTCTTGTTTAGAGTCATTTAAAGGTTTATGCTGTACAAACAGTAAGCCTCATATGGACAATAGAGAAACTGCAGTTTTTAACACTCTGCAGTTGGCTTCAATTTTCAGCCACAGACGCTGCGCTTGTCAAGTGAAGTTGTAGCAGAAAAACCACATCGGCAGCATCGAATTTCCAAATGGTGTAGTAAACGCTTCTAATTTGTAAAAGGAAATATTTTGTTTCTTACTAGTTTTAATCCTGGGATCAGGTTTAACAAAAGAATCCAATAGTTATTCCATCAGTAAATTTTTCTGTCGAGTATTGAAACTTTAAATGTCTAATACTTTTCTTTAGTTTAGTCATAGATCAGTCCACCAAAAGCTGCTTGGAAGTTTTCATTAGTTGAGTTTTTGACATAGTTCTCACCAGTTCCCATACAGGAAATACCAGGGCAGCTGCAGCGAGTCAGTGTCACTGCCACAGAGTCTGTGTTAACCTCCTCTTGGATTTGTTTGGGTTGGGGGAAGGTTGACAAAAGAGATTTTCCACAAAGCACATCTGAAGATCATCTAAGATTTGAAAAAGTGATTGACCAGAGACAGATTCCACACGTGTCAAATGATAATTTATGAGGATATTACACTTTGCTTTTTCCTCCATCTGTCTGCGTCTGCACACACACACACAAACACACACACCGCCCCCACCAACACTGTCCTTGTTTCTGTGGGAAATTCTAATATGTCATATTTACAAGCTGACTTCCTGTACACATTAAAGACAGGAGTTGATCTCAGCTATGTCTCATCTCCAACACTCCGCTCCCACCACTCTGCCTGGGAAAAGAATTTTTGTTTCTTAAATCCTAGTGCATCTCTGGTCCTGTGTAACAGATTTGCATTGAAGGTATAATGGACGAGGCTCTGACCTGACCCCGAGGTCGTGTCTTGGTCAACCAAAAGGGGGATGTTCCCACACTAGGAACTGATCCTAAGCTTGTTCATGTTCCACCGGCTCTAAAGGTACATAATACTACATAAATACTACTTGCACGATGCTCTTTGGCTATACAGGAAGAAAAGTTCCAGTTACCTTTCCAGTGTGTAGTACAGTTACAAAATACCCGCTGAATGTGCGTCACTGGTTACAAAATACTTGGGCAGTAGAATTATGAATAAACACAAGAGGCAACAAGTTTCTATATGAACTCTCTCACAGCCTGTGAGGGACTGCATTTTGACCACTGTGACCTCACTAACAGTTTCTAATAGTAATGAAGATTTGTATCTTCATTTGTAGAAAACTGAAGAAACCCTTTTACAAAAAGTAAATGAATCAAATGAAAACGCTGGCCTTGTTAGAGTTTCGAAGAGTCCAGTAATGGGGCATTGGAGAGCTCTGAGACAGGTTGGTCTGTCGACCTACGTGCCTGTTTCTGAAATCCCCTCACTACTGCAGATAACTGGCCTTCCTTGACTTAGTTTTGCAAAAGACCTCTTCCTGTTAAAAAAGAGTTTGTCCTTCCCACAGTCACCATGTGCTTGGTAGTCAAAGACTCAAAGGCCCAATCGACGTGACTACAAAAATAGGCCCCTCCCTCCACATGGCACAGCTTTAAGTTAAAGTTGGAAAAGTTGGACACATAAGAGTTTTTTATATTTGTGTAACTCATGGTTGTACTTTGTGAACCTAAGCCTAACTTTATTGTGCAGTCAAAATTTTCGCTATGAACCAAATTTTTACCCAGTTGTTTTATACTCTGTTGATTAAAAATAGGTTTGGGGTTCAGAGGAGCATCCTGGCAAATATATGACCTGTATTTTTGGACCTAGCTGTCTGTCATTTGTGATTAATAATGCTAAACCTGGTAGCATCAGCTATGCAGCGAGTTGTTTTTCAGCATGTATTATAGAGTACTTCAATGGTGCAATGGCAGTACAAATTATGTTTAGCAAGCCAAACAAAAAAACATAAGGGTGCTAAAAAGAGGAAGGAAAGAACAGAGCTGTGTACCGCCAAGACTTTTAGCAGTGTTGTCACCGACTTTGCAGAGTGCAGGGTCTGAATGATGACGTTATGATAACCGGGCAGTCTGTGTTTTCGTTGTTAGAAACGACTGAATTGTTACCACCTATGCTGAAAATATGCACTCACATTGTAATACGTGTGTGTACTACATGCATACATGTAGAAGCTGGTCGATTATAAATAATTGACTGTGAAATTCTATAACTGAATGTTCTGCTTGTGAGGACCTGTGGTTAATGAGCTTCTCTCTTTTGTTCCATACATGCAGTTGTCTTTGTTACATTAGCAAGGCTACATCTGTTTTGGGCTTTTGATGGCATAGTTGAAGAAGAGTTTATAGCGCAAGCTAAGATCAATGTCCCTTCCCTGACCTCTGACGCCGGTTGTTGTCTGAGTGCTGTGTCCGTCCTCAGGCCCATCACAGAGATGTGAGCATGTACCATTTGTGTCATATATCTGTGGAATAACATCAAGAAGTTTCCTTTCCTTGAACTACCAATCCTGGACACCAGGCTGTTTGCTTAAATAAATCTAACATGTTACCATTTTGAGACAGTGGCAGTGTTTCACATTTAGTCACGATGCTTCCTGGCATGACAGTGACTAAAATAAATGCGTCATTTTTGTGCATTGGTATTGTTGTTGTTGACCTTTTAAAAGAGGTACAATGACATCAGTGTTACCAATTCAGTTTCACTTTTTTAACAACACTTTAATCTATGCAATCTATACAACAGAAATAAATGCATCATTCGAAACGTGTCAGATTTATTTTTAATCCAGGACGCTCCGTGGGGGGAGGTTTGGAACAAGATTGTGACATTTTATCTTTAGAGTGCACAATGTACAACCGCTACAACTCGTTGGCTTCTACACCTGACTTTTAGTAGCCACTGCTTGCGTTGGTGAGCCAGTGAGCTGAAGTTAATTTGTGAACAGGACAGAGAAGAGATGGGAGAGGCAGAGGCAGCTGTCCAGCTGAAGTGCTGAAGCCCAGCTGTCCACGGGCATGATCTGCACAAGCAGGCGCGTGCAGGAATCCAAAAGAGTCACAGCTGAATCTGACTTTGTCACTATATTCGGGGATCACCACACAGACACAGAACCAGGGCCACAAGGCAAGGACGGACGAGTGCATGTGCCCCCCGAGGACGAGCGACCTATAAATGTCAGACAGCGTGTCATTCAGATAATGGCTATATATGAAATTTGGCCACCGACAACTAGGTCAGTCTTTTTACATGCATTCATGGGTTATGGGTTTTAAATATACAGAGTTTGGATAGTTTATAATGAAGCTCAGCAGTAGTCCTCTCAGGATAATGTGCACATGATTATTATAAGGAGAAAGTACAAAGTAGATCGCAGTGCCACGGTGCCTGACTGTCATCTGACCCTGTGTATTTCACTTGCATGTCTGTAGCATGACCCCGAGGATTAGGGAGTTTGCTGAGGCTTGCTGCATGTGTCTGTGTGTGTGTGTTGACAGGGGGCCGTGGTCTGCTGTGGTCAGTGTGCAACACAGGCCTGCATCCCAACAGGTGCTGAGCGTGTTGGTCTCTGATGTTGAATGGGCTCTTTGTTTCAGAAGATTCCCCCTCAGAGAGAGGGCAGAGCCAGCAGAGCACCCCTGCCCCAACCTCTCCCCGCACACAGAGTTATCAGCGGGAGGTGATGTCGGTGTTTGTTTATCCCAACGTCTATGCAACTGTGTTTGAGTAACCCAGCTATCCTTCATTAAACGTATTAGCTTTAAAGATTAGGAGTAGGTGTGAGCAAACAATTTAATAGCATAATCTGTAATCCTCAAAGCTTTTCAGAAGATTTTCAGTCACAAGCTAGTGGGAAATGTCTGATGCTGAGAAATTACACCACCAGAAAGACCCAAAAACTGCACTTCCTCTAGCGGTCATCTGACTCTCAAAAAGCGAGTCGATTCCCATAGATTCTAATGTTTAAACAGCTTTAAAAAGGAGGTTACAGCAGTGGAAGTGGTAGTTTGTGATTTTTGCAAAAGGTATGAAAAATGTTCCTAATCAGTGTTAAAAGGATTAATTTTACTGCTGCCTATGTTTCAGATCATAAGCTCATTTTAAATACTTTATATTCTGTTTAGTGTCCAGCATTATATTCAGTAAATCATCTGTTTGTAATGGCTGATGTGTGGGCATCATGTATCTCTGAAAATAAACAGAAACACAGGCCTGCATCTTGGTTTAAAAACAGTAAATTCAAATATATAAATAAAAAAATAAAATCAGCTTTTTATTATGAATATTATTGAAAAATGAAGGTAAAGTGTGAGCTGGTTAAACGTGTTACATTCAGTCAACTAATCTAGGTGCTGCTGAGCCGTGCCTGTTTATTACACCACACCAACAGCTTTCCTTGTTGAAATGCTAAAGAAGTTAACAACTGATCTTCTCTGCATCACACATGCTGACCGAGCTGTTAAGTGAGTGAAAAGTCATCTTTTACCATTACACATCACTGAAGCTTATCTACTTGCTAATGCTAACTGTGTTTCCACACAAAGCTCAGATCGGAGCTGATCTCAAAGTAAAGGCAGATCCAGCGTCATCTTGCCTCACATGCTGGTCTCCCACCAGTTTACCATGAAAAACCAGAGGTTTATGCACAACCTGCATGTGCAAATCACCAGAAAAAAGTTGTTCTCTATTTTTGCTTAGCTCAAGTCAGTGTTAACTAGAGACTGATACGATGGATAAAATATTTTAAGCACTGCTGTATATATGGCCAGTCCACTTAACTGCATCAACGCTTTCCTGAGTTTACTGGCTAAATCACAAATTCTGCATGATAACATTTTAAAAAGGAGGTTTATCTATGGTTTGATAATTAGTTAATGACTCGTGAGAGACATGTCGTTAACCAAAAACACTCCTTTTCACATGCCTTTTTAAAAAATCTTTTCAACTTAAAATCTTCGAGTCTTAAAAACATGATTTAAGACACAACCAAATGATATCAGTAGCAATGTCCACGTCTTTGCTTCCAGGCAAATAAATAAGTGGTTTGGCTCTCCATGCTCCTTTCAAAATTGTCGAAGTGAATTAAATTTATAGATGAAAAAACCTTTGATATGCATGACATTCACAAGAATTGAAAACAGAGTCATAAGCTAAGTTAGTGCCTGCATTCTCTTTCTTCTTTTGTGTTTGTGGCTGCACAGCATACCACTATTTGCTATGCATTCAACACTGCCCATTGGTTTTGGTTTAGGTGTGTGTGTGTGTGTGTGTGTGTGTGTGTGTGTGTGTGTGTGTGTGTGTGTGTGTGTGTGTGTGTGTGTGTGTGTCACATCTGTGTTCTCATACTGAATGTCTCCCCACAACACGGCTACCACAGAAAACAAGGCTGACTAGGCTTAAGTTGCAAGAAACTCTCACACACCACATGTTATATATACACATGTCACACATAGAAGAGCTGGGTAGTTTTATGGAATCGAGAACTAATGATGGCTAACAATGCTTACCAATGCTTGGCAGCGGCTTAACTACAAAACATGCATAAGACCTAGCAGTCATTCTTCTTTTATAAAGTCTAACTGGGATTCAAAACAAGTTTAGCAAAATGTATCGCCTACAAGAAGAAGCTTTGAAGAAGCTGCTTTTCTATTTTTCTCTCGTTAGGAAGCGCAGTCTGGAAGTGAAAGCAAAGAAACAGGTCATTGAAAGAAGTTAACAAGTTAATTTATCTCTGAAGTCTAAGTTATGGCAGGTAATAATTCTGACCCTCACCATTTCCATCATAATAAGTCATCTTAGTTTCTTTTCCAACTATTGGTAATCGGGAACAAAACACACGTATAAGTGATGCATATCAGAAGCTGTTAACAGTATTTTTTGCTTATTCCTAAAACACATGACTATGGCTAGGGTAGGGTTTGCAGCTGGGCTTGGCATTGTTGCCATTGAAGAATTAGACCTTCAATCGGGTTATGATTTTTTCCCTGTGAGCCTGACGACTGAGTTCTACTCACATTTTGCAAGAGGAAATACCATTATACGTGACCACAGCCTATTTCCTGTGTGGTAGTACCACATGCAACCTTCTAACCCTTATTTCATTTGTCTCTCTTTTTTTGTTGTTGTTTAGAACCAATTAGCAAAGGCTCTGTATGACAACACAGCAGAGTGTCCAGATGAACTGGCCTTTAGAAAGGGCGACATCCTCACGGTGATAAATCCAAACGTGGCTGGAACCAGCGGGTGGTGGATGTGCTCTCTGTATGGACGACATGGCCTGGCACCTGCAAACAGACTAAAGCTCTTACCGCAGATCGTGACACCAGCAGTGCATGAAATGCCCAGGTTAACTCATGGTAAAACTGATGACAGCGTGCAAAATATCTACCAGACACCCAGCATCCCCAGAACCACCACCAGTCCTGCTTATGAACGCATGGACATGATCTACAAGGTCCCCTCTGCTCACTTATTGGCTTCAAAAGGTCCAGAAGCACCAGGATTTATGCCCAGCACAGCAGGAGCCGAAGCAAACAAGGTACAAGTAGTTTTTTTTCTATATTTAGAAAATAATTTTTTTGTAGTTTTTGGAAAGGAGCTCGTTGTAGCTGATAGCCAGTCTGTTTGTCCAAGGTCAAAGTCATTCATGCTTCTTAGGAAGTGTTAATGCTCATGATTAGAGAGGTAGAAATGTTGCAGAAATGAAACCCCTGCTGACAAAAGAGCTTGCAGATGGAGACCAGGGGCCTCTCCATGGGGACAGGCATGCAGCACTGGGGTCTTTATGGGCCTGTAAAAGCCAAACAGACACAGACTTCAGACACTTTTAACTGCAAACAGCAGCCCATGCTGACAGGGACCCCAGAAAAACAGAAGTGTCTGTACGGCTGCTTCTGCAGCAGAAGGAGGGGGGATATATTCCCGCATGTTCACCATTTCCTCTCCTGCTCCAGGGAAGTCCTGTTTCTCTCTACAGTAGCTACTTAATTGTCATTGAACAGCATGGTTTTCATTACAGAGCTGCATTAATTGGCAAGGTGTATGAATAATAGCACTTTCAACAGGCTTCAGAGCAAACACTGTCCCCATAAACGTGTTAACGCATGTGTCAGTGGGGGAAAAGTGGCTTTGATCAAAGCAGAGCAAATGCTGCCAGTCAACTCCAGTATTACAGCCTGACTGTTTTGTCTGCAGCGTTCATCCTTCAGTACAGCATCCAGTCCAAATGGGAAGGTGTACGATGTGCCGAACCAACCAAAAAGAGCTTCCCTTTACAATGTAAGAATGTATCAAAGTCAAGATAACTTTAGATGATACTATTTGAGTGGGCTTTGGTCCGACAGCTTCATTTTCTTTTTATTGTGCTATTCGCAGAATACAACGCCTCCTACACCAATGCCACGAAAGCAAGTTCTGGAGAAGGGCCTTAACTCTCCTGAAACTTTAAGGTGTAGCAGTCCAGAAGACTCTTATGTAAGTTTCAGATGTTTTAGAGGATTCATTTCTACAGAAGAGGATTAGCGCCACTGAGAAAAAAAGTGGGCACGTCTTTTTTTTCTTTTCCAGAATTCTGAAAAAAAAAGGTCAGGATTCTGAGATTAAAGTCAGAATTCTGGAAAAGGGGACAAAAGACGTGCCCACTTTGTTTTTCCAGTGGCCCTAATCCTCTTCCGTAAATTTCTCTACCAAGTCATTCATTTCTTAATATCTTTCAACGGTTGATATGGTTTAGATTTGGTTGATTTCCATCCTTTTTATAAAATTTTTACCTGTTTGGAACATGAAGCCTTTTACCAAAAAAAACCAGACGTAAACATGTATGAAGATTTCTTTTGAAATCTAACATTTTGTAACATTGGCATTTGGCCAAAACAAAACTAGCATGGCAGATGTTAAGAGGTTAATGAAGCAAGGATTGGTGCCTTTTATAAATGTGGTCTGTTAGTATTTTTAAATATAGAAAATCAGTCAAGACATCAAAATTAACCTGCCTGTTAGTCTTTTGTCTAACAAAATACTGCTGATTATTAGGGTAAGGACATAGATCTGACTTATGGCACTGGGATGTTAGCAGCAGATCTTTTGGGGTCGATGAAGTGCTAATTTGGGCCTTTATGAGTCAGGTTTGTTCCTGCACATCCAGAAGATGCTTCATTGGATTGGGTTTGGGAACCAAAAGTCCCAGGGCACTAACTCAACTGTCAGGTTTCACGCAAAACAGATGTAGGACTTGTAGAATCACTTAAGTGTTGAACAACTTTGTTCTTGTTCACAGGTGTATCCAGGCCCACCACCCCCTTCTCAGGACCCAAATTATGACATCCCCATTCCATCAGCCACAGAATCCCGAATCAAAATGATAGATGGATACAACACCCTTCCCAGCCCTCGCAAACCTGAGTGGATCTATGATGTGCCAGTGGGACCTGAGAAACAAAGTCATGGCATCTCTGATAACTTGTCCTGCAAATCAGTTTCCAGGCAGATGTATGACACTCTTCCAGCACATCGAAAAGAAAGTCCACCTATACTGCTTTATGATATACCCAAACCAAAATCTCCTGATATCCAAATTACACCAAACGTTTACAACAAACTGCCATCCCTGAAGCCTACAGAAGAGTCTGTATATGTGGTTCCAGCCAAGGAAGAACTCCTCATCCAAGGTGTCACCGATCAGCCCAATGATCAAAAACCCCTAGAATGCAGGGGTAACTCAAGCAATGATTTTGAACTCCAAAGAGTGCGTCTGCAGCGGATGAGGAACTTTCTGGTCTGTACAACCTTTCACGGCATTCAAGAAAGTGGGGAAACTGCATTGCGTGAAGATGAGCAAGGTCGAAACCAACATCTGCCTGCAGCAGATAATCAAAGAATCAGCACAGCCTCCAGCTCTTCCAACAGCTCCTGTGACTCTCTGGCCCTGAGCTCCTCTTCCCCTGAGCTTCTGCGAGAAGTAACACTCAGTCAGGATGAGGCGTGCCGCAAACTGCTGGACTTGCAGGAGTCTGTTTGTGAAGCTGTGCCCAAACTCATGGACTTTGTCAGCAGTCATTGGAGGTGTAAGGGACATCTGGAGAAACATCTCAAGGAGATCAAAGAAGCAGCCGAGTTGATTGTATGTTCTCTGACATGCTTCCTAAACTTTGCCCTAGATGTTAAAGGAAATGCTCGTCGTTTGACTGATGCCAACCTGCAGACCAGGCTCTGTAAACAGCTCTCCATCGTAGAGGATTCAGGTGTGATTTTACAACAAACAGTGAGTAATCTGAATGCAGCCAAATGGCCTCTAAACAAGCTCAGTCAGGAACCGGGGAAGGTCCAGACACCTGACCAATTGGAGCGCTTTGTTATGGTGGCAAGAACTATTCCAGACGATATAAAGCGCCTAGTATCTATCATCAACGCCAACGGCAAGCTTCTGTTCCGAACGCCTCAGCGAGATCAAGAGTCTGTAAACACCACGGATCCTCCAGAAAAAAAATGTCCTGACAAAACCAAACAAGAAGGGGACTTAGCTGAGGATGACAATGATTACGTAGAGCTGCAGGTATCAACTTCTGTTCCTCTGTCATAATATGACTTTTTAGCCACAAGAAACCCATGCTGCATACTTATTAATATGTTGCCTTTGAATTTTCCTCAGACTAAGGAAGACGAAAACAAACAGCGGGAAGTGCAGAAGGAACCTAAAGAGAATGTCACACCAACAACAGAGACGACGAAGGTATGTCTCCTCATTAACTGACACAGTCCTGTACAACAGACTTTTTTAATTTATAAGAGGATTTCTGGTCTGAAGCAGACAAACCAGTCTAGAAGGCACGGCCATGTTTACCTTTATTCTGTTTCTCCCCTGCTCAGGCCAAGCAACACTCCTCCAACTCTGGCAGTGGCACCGAAGAAAAGGAATTATCTTCCATGTCAGAGCACTGTAGACTTTACTTTGGTGCTCTCCAAAAGGCCATTGGTGGATTTGTGGGAAGCCTTCAGGATGACCAGCCACCAGAGAAATTCATCTCACAAAGTAAGCTGGTGATTATGGTGGGCCAGAGACTGGTAGACACTTTGTACAGGGAAGCCCATCGTAAAGGGTCTAACCAAAGTCTCCTGTGTAAGAGCAACCACCTGTGCGCTCTCCTGAAGCAGCTAGCTGTGGCTACCAAGAAGGCGGCACTGCACTTTCCTGATAGGCAAGCTCTTCATGAAGCTCAAGAGTTCGCAACGCAGCTGGCCCAGAGAGCACAGCACTTTCGGCTATCGCTTGATCTCTGAGAGTGAGCCTACAGTATCAAGCATACAGATCTGTGTGAAGAAGAAGGTTTTATTCATCAGTCATGTAGCTATTTCTTTTATTAATCATTCTTATAGTGTACAACTTCTGAGCCTAACTATGCTGTTGCTTTAGCTGATGAATGCAGGTTGCTGTTTAAATATTAACAACTGCAGAAAAAAGCCGGCGGCACAGGTTATTTCAAAAAGGTATTGCATTTGTACTAAAAGGCAGTATCAATATAAATTGCACATTCAAGATGCTGTAATTAAGCCAATGTTATAATGCATTTTAAGTACAGAGTATAAAGTATTTTTTCTATATTTACGGGAAATGTATATTCTTTGCCTTTTGTTGCTTATCTGTTTTGTCTTGTTTGTTTATTTTACTATATTGTGTATGGAATATATTCCTCAGAGTAGCATGTTGTTACAGTCTACTTTTTGTTAATATCTATGTAAATATTTCAAAAAACAATTGTTATGCATTCCCAAAATTTACTTGACAAAAGACTGAGTACAACATATGTTGAAGTTCTGTTGATATTGAAATAAAAACACAGACACACACAACTGAAAACCTTATTTTTCTGCTTTTTTAATATGTTATAGAAAATAGATTTTAAAAATAGATTTAAAAAAGGGACTGGAAATGAGAACATTACAGCCCTACAAACTGTTCCGCTAGTTATCTAGTTCTTGGTATTGAAATGATGCTTTTGCATGAGATCAGAAGGGAAGATTTGTATTCTCTTTCTACCTGTTTGCCTGGATGTTCTTTTCAGTACTTCTGGGTTTTTTTCACTCGCTTTCTCTAAGCTAGTCAGCTTCTGTTCTCTCTGTTTTAAATTTCGGTGGTATTCTGTCATTCAGTCTGCAGAAATTCATGCAGGGCCAAGCACGCAACAAAACACTCTGGGGGGATTTACCGACCATGCATTAGCCCTTTAAAGCATGAAATAAATGTCAGAAAGGTTAATGGTATACAGTTAGTATAAAGGTGAAATTAAATGCATGAATATCATTTATATGTGATACATATCATCAGCTTAAATTCAAATTCAAATATAACTCTAACCATGAGCACCACAGCCACTGAGCACAAGCCCACCACAGTTCTTTACTGAAAATGTACGCAGTACGGAAAGCTAACCTGTTACTCCTTCACGAAACTGCCGAGCGTTTTCATGCAACTGCTGAGTAAGGCCTCAGTTTGTTTTTTGCAGGACAGTTCACAGTATGAAAAACAACTTCACATCATATACAGATCTGTTATCTGATTTATAACAGCAGGACGTTACACGTAAGCTTGAAATTTCCACTTTATCAAATGTCACTGAGCAGTCCTTCCCTTACCAAATCTAACCTCTCTTCTTCCTCTCCCATCCTGTCTTTCTTATTTTTCTCCATCTCTGAGTGAAGATCTGGCACCTCTGAACGAGGTTCCAGATCCACTTTAATCCTCAGAATGGTGTCATAAATCATTTTGATGTTTGAAGACTTGCAGTGATGGCAAATAAAAACTTCCCTCTAATGTGTTAAACCTAAAGTAACACACTTGTTTTGAAAATGTGAGGAGTAGAAAGTAAAGACGTTTGTTTAAAAATGTAGTGAGTGAAGTAAAAAGTTTAGAAATGAATAAATACTTAACTAAAGTACAGATAATTCTGAAAATTCTACCTAAGTACAGTAACAAAGTATTTGTACTTTATTACTTCCCCCCCTCTGTGAATGTGTTACACAATCCTCCTAAAAGTATCATCCCAGCTCAAAATCAGACCCTGCAACGCTCAGAGAAACTGCAACAAACTCAAAATCAGCTACACTGACATTAAAACGTAATTTTTCCCACTTCCTGATTTCTTAGTTACTTTGTTTGTTTTTTGCATATTTGTCACACTTAAGTGTTTCATATCATCAACCAAATTTTACTATTAGACAAAGATAACCTGAGCAAATAAAAATTCAGTTTTTAAATTATTTCATTTATTAAGGGAAAAAGCCACCCAGACATACCTGGCCTCATGTTAAAGGTTAAAGTTAGATAAAGACACATATGGGTTGTTTAGAAGGGTTGCCAGGAGAAAGTGCGCCAGGACAACTCGACTCGTCGCACACAAATGCCCAAAAGCCAGTAAATTATTATTTCCTATATGTTATACAGCCATTTTTCGTTAACACTAATAGAATTAGATTGTGGGTACAAGTGATGGAAATTAGCTTTCTCTGAATCATGGCTCTCCCTTAGTAATAGGGTGAGGAGGTCAATCATTTGGGAGCGACTCAGGGTAGAGCTGCTTCTCCTCCACATCGACAGGAGCCGTCTGAGGCTGTCACCTCCTGGATAAGTTTCTTTGGCATGTCCGAGGACATTTCCTCGGACATGCCAAAGAGCTTGCATCTGTCGGATGGCCTGGGAACCACTTGATGTTTTTCCGGATAAGCTGGAGGAGGTGGGAAGAGGGAGCTGTGGGCTTCCCTGCTTTGCCTGCTGCCCCCGTGACCTGACTTCAGATAAGATAAGGAAAATGACTGGATGATGTATGTTTTGTTATTTTAAATTCAAACTTTTATTGAAGTGGTTATCATGAATTTTAGAACAGCATGGATCATCTATAATTCACGTTAAGTAGTAAGTAAAGTTTTTTTATGTAGTGCTTTTCACAGACATAACAGTCACAAACAAGTCAAACACAATATCAAAGAATATCAGCAGGAGGCCCAATTAAACAGAACAGTTTAGTTGTTTCTATAAGAAAAAAGACTAAGAGGCTACAAGAAAATATAAAACCATATAAACTTGTTAATTAGACATGAGTATTTACCAGACAAGCAAAGTCCCAAAAAATCCGACTGGCTGCATTTTAGGATAAGTCGAAGCCGGTGTCCAGGAGTTTAACCCACACTGGAGATTAAACATCAGGATATTTCAGTCTCTGCTGCTTCAATACTGGACCTTATTTTAAAAATCTATTTTGAGTTTCTTTTCCTTCCATTTGTGTTATAGTGAAATACGACCATTAATGGCGTAATTGTTATATTTCTGTCACTGAAGCGTAAAAACATTTTTACACCCTGAAGTGATTGTTAGACGTCCGAGTCATTACATAACAGGAACTGGGTTTGGGATGCGTATACTGTCTTGCCTAACTGTGGACTGTGCACAGTAGTTAACCTTTTACCACCCACTCTTCTGCTTGGGTACAGCATTTTGAACTTACCCTTTAAAACCGCTGGTAGTATATAATGTTGTGTAAGAACACAAAACAGTGATTTATCAATATTTAGGTACCGACATTTGTTTAGATTTGTACTTTATGAACAAAATTAGAAGTTCCTCTGACCATCTAGATCAACCAATGATGTCCTGGTGGAGTGGAAGGGTGCAAACTTTAACCTTTTCAATCTAAAGATATTCCAGTATTGCTTATCTCATTTGATCTTATCTTAAATTCACATTGTTTATATCATTGCTTGGTGTTGGTTTCTTCTTTTTCTTGTAGTTTAGACAGGTTCACACATCACTATGAGTTCTTCAGGGTAAACAGTATTTACAACCTTCATTATTTTAACCAGAGCCTCGAAACACTCTCGAAAGTTGTTCCTTTTCTGGCTTCCTCTTCGGACAGTTATTTCAGTTTTTTCAGTCAGGACTTTCTATGGCTTTCCATTTAGAGGTGCATGCTTCTGTCTTACAACATCGTCACTCCTTTATTTGCTTCATCTGAAGGTAAATGAATTTGCTCATAGAGAGCAGATTGTGGTTGTGCAGATTGTATGCAATTGATAAACAGGTACAGGGCTATTGGTTCAGAATGACTGATTTATTAACATATTCATGGTGGTAAGAACAATATAGGCCAAATCAAAGAGTAATTTTGCATTCACACTTTGGTTTTTTGTGCAGTTTAGGAACATTGCCAAGCACATATTAGTAAATGCAGTCCATAGTTCCTGAAGTCCTGTTGTTTTCTCCCAGCAGCCCTTCCAAACAAGCCTCTTGGAGCCATTAGAGGAACTGCAGTTTTTGGTACTTTGACACTGGCTTCAGTTTCAGCCCCAAGGTTTGCTAATGGGGCGTATATCAGTCACAACACAAGTTTCAGTTTTAATATATTGTTGTATGGTTTGAATTTTACTACCAATTCATATTCTTAAGACACACTGAAGACTTAGTTTGGCAAACTTAGTTTGCCGTCCAGGATACTGTAAGTCGAGCGATTGTAGTTTACATTGTGAGATTTTAAAGGACCACGTGAAAAGCTACAAAGGGTTACATAACAACTTCATAGTTTTTAGACTTGTGATATGCAGAAAAGACAAAAGTCTCAGCCAAACACAGAAAAGACTAGGCCTGGAATCAGTGGGGTCAATATCAAAAAGTGCTGAACAAAAAGGAAAAGTATTTATGTTCACTCTATTATAAAACTTACAACATATAATATAAAAGAATACCAGGATTACAAACCTCTTAACATCCACCAGGTCGCTGGAAACCCAGGGGTTGAGTTTGGTTAACCACCTCTTTCTACAGTATTTGCACCTGTCTTTAATGTAATGTGTAGATTCTAAAAAATGCCCGTTTAACATGTGGCTAAAGCAGAGCCACATGTTAACCAGTTAACTTTGTGACCTCTAGGGTCTAGGATTATGGCCACCTAGACCCTAACCCTAACCTGTTGCTGGTCACCTAGTTACATGGTTAAGAGGCTAATGGGGGAGGGGGCTCACAAATGTTTCCAGATCTGTCGTAGATAAATTAGTATTATTTACTTGGAAATGCAAGTGAAATTCTCATACGTGTTTATGACAAAAAAGAGTGTACTAACCACCGAAAGACTCACACGTGCAGTTACTGATTGGATGCCGCCCTCTGTTGACACTGAATGGAAATGACTTTATTCCCATATTTTTGGCTGCTTATTCACTCTTAACCAAGCTGATATGTTGTGAACATCTGTATTTATACATTTCCGAATCATTAAAACATCTAGAAAGATAAGGAGAAATCCAAGGTTAACTGTTAAGTTAAACCAAGTAGTTCACAAGGCTTAGAACCTGTTGTATCATTCATAAACACATTAATTAATGCATTGTTACAACAAGCTGGTGAGACGGTGGTGGGCTTGTCGATAATGAGCTTTGAATATTCAAATAGCTGTCATTTCTAGATCGGTTGTTCGATTACTTCTAACACGTTTCCATGTAGCAGATGGAAAACTACCACACTGCTATTAAGAACACTATTTTTGCACATTGTACAGAGACTCAACTTTGCACCCTCGCTCACCCCCTCCCTCCACAAATCAGGAAGGAACGCTTTCGCACCCAAAGAGTGAAACTTGCCAAGATAGTTCACATCCAACCTTTGCCAGCGAGTTCTCGAGGCTAGCTTCTGTCCCATTAGCTTTTGCAGCTCAACACCTTAACTCAACACATTTCATAAGTAGGTTTTAGAAATGTGAAATTTTGTTAAGGCCATACAGTGATTCCCAATCTCACTGCTTCTAGCTTTTAACCTTACCATAGCATCTCTACCCTAAAGTCACAAGATAATGAAACAGACAAACTGCAGCCTGTGGCAACAGCCACAGAGTCATGAAATAAAATAGCCATCAATATATTTGGATTGATATCACATCTTTTTTGTTTTTTTAAATAAAACAGAACTACCTTCCACATCCATATTTTTCACTTCTTGCCCAAATCTGATCACAAAACTCCAGTGCTAACGGTAGTTATGTTTTATATATAGTCTCTGTATAAAAGGTCTTTAATTTTCTGATTCTTTTATTTAAAAAAAAAAAAAATTCAGGCAAACAATAACAACAATAATAACAAACAAACAGCGAAGCACCGACAGTGTACTCTCTTGCTTCTCTCGTGGGCCTCTCGAGCCTACGTGCCTGTGCGTCATGTCGTCACGTGCTTTCCCTCTCGCTGTCCTCCGGTACAGGCTAAGGATCGCAGTCATGGCTTCGTGAAGCGACACATGGCATCTTGAAGCCATGAACCAAATTAATAAACACAACAAACATCAACAACTACTCACCGGAAAGCGGACACATTTAAATAGCAGGCGTGTTTGATTTCATTCGTAATTACAGCAACTCCGGTAATATCTGCAGCTAGCAGTCAGTCACACTGGGGGAGAGGCACACTGCAACCTCCCCCGGTTTATTTTCCTATGATACTCAGTTTTCTTTACCGTCACTTTTAAGTTTCTTTTCTAAGAGAAGCTCGACATGGGTGTGCAAGGTTTCCTGGAGTATATTGAGAAGCACTGTCCCAACGCGGTGGTGCCGGTGGACCTCCAGAGGTTGGCCCGGGGGAGTTTGGTTGGAGGTGGCCGGCAGAGACCCCCTCAGAGTCCGCTGAGGTTGCTGGTGGACGCCGAGAACTGCCTCCATCGGCTCTACGGGGGCTTCTACACCGACTGGGTCTGCGGGGGCCAGTGGAACCACATGCTGGGCTACTTGGCCGCCCTCTCCCAGGCCTGCTTCAACGGGAACATTGAGCTCCTGGTGTGCTTCAATGGCGCCCTGGAGAAAGGCCGTCTTCACGAGTGGGTCAAGCGGCAGGTGAACGAGAGGCAGACCGCTCAGCAGATCATCAGCCACGTCCAGAATAAAGGCACCCCACCGCCCAAAGTCTGGTTCCTGCCTCCCGTGTGTATGGCCCACTGCATCCGACTTGCTCTCCTCAAGTTCCGCGTCGGGGTGAGTGGAAACTCGGCCCGGCAGTGCCTGCCTGTTGAGCTGTGGACACAGCCCGGCTCTGAGTTAGCCTGCTAGCTGCCCACCATGTCACCACGGGCATCCTGACCCACGATGCGATGCTGTTCCCACATTTAGACAAGTTCTAACCTGCTGTGTGAGGGTGAGCAACTGCCGTGGTTGACTAGTATCCAACAGGTTGCTGGTCTGAGTCCCAGTTCAGATCCTCTGTCAGCGATCACTGTTTGTCCTCCCAACTGACAGAAATAAACAGAGTGAACAAAAAGATGTCCAGACAGGTTTGGCATAAACTGAACAAGTCCCTGTTTCACTGGAAGAACATAACTTCATGGCTGAGGTTTAAATAATCTTAAAACAAACAAACAAAACTACCAATTGTGAAGATGCATTCTGCGCAGTTAGAAGAGCAATGAGCTGATGAGATAAAGTAGATGAGGAAGTTCTGACATTGTCTCTGCCTCCACCTCAGCAGTGCTGTAATTCCCACCACACAGCTGCTCGATTTGTTGGAATCTGGTAAATTAATTTAGTACGCCACAACTTCACACTTACATTTAAGACTTGCAGCGTGAGTTCTTTTTAACACACACACCAAAAACAGTTTATTTTTTTGTCATCAGTTTTCTGGCTCTTCAGAGCAATGATAGCTTATTTAGTCATTGCACTAAGTAATGTGTTGACAATCTGGCTAAACTGTTCACATATTTGTACTAATCCTAATAAAGATGTCATACACAGGATCTTTCTTTTAGTAGCCCGTTCTAGCGTGACCACAAAGCAGACAGCAAAGTGAACGTGAAAGTGTTGTGGTTACAGTGATTCTGCTGTAACAGTGAATACAGACAGAAGTCTCCAGTCCTACTGGTACATGTTTATTATAAGTGGAATAAGGCTGTAACATGACAAAAAGTAATCAAGTTGTGTTTTGTATTGCAATTTGTAATTTTCAGTCTGCCCACGGGATGATAACAGTGAAATAATAAAAACTAACTAAGAATAAGTAACTCCAGTGTGAAAACATATACGGGACAGGAACAGACTTATGAGCAAGGCTCACTCCCCAAGCAGCTCACACAAATGTGCACGTGCTCCTCGATTGTAGTTTTCTTCCTGTGCATGTTCTTTGAGTGCTTTAGCACACTGGTGTCTGTAAAGGGGTTTGTTTTGAGGCGTTAGCTCAGTTCTTGTCTGTGGCTCTCCTCAGGTTGTCCAGAGTGTGGAGGACCACCACCTGGAAGTGATAGCCTTATGCAGGAAGAGTGGCTTCCATGGTCTGGTGGCTTACGACTCGGATTACGCCCTGAGCAATATCCCATACTACTTCAACGCCCACATCCTCAAACTGAGCCGCAACGGCAAAAACCTCACCACCAGCCAGTACCTGATGCACGAAGTGGCACGGCAGCTCGATCTCAGCCCCAATCGTTTTGTCATTTTTGCATCGCTTTTAGGTTAGTGTTGTAGTTTGAGCGAGTAATGTTGGTGGAAGCGTTTGCCCCGGTGAGGCTGACTGATACGCGTTTTCTTTTTAACAGGGAATCACTTACTGCCTGATGAAGACTTGGCTGCCTTTCACTGGAGCTTACTTGGTCCAGAGCATCCCTTGGCATCTTTGAAGGTAAGGACTTTCTCTGAGAGCTGCGAGATTTGTCGGCCTTGTGCTTAAATATTACCGTTACTGGTTATTTGTTTGCTCGTGCAGTGCACGTCCTTGACTGATGGGAAGGAAAAGTGCACATATTTTGCATTGAAAGATATGGTAGTAAGCGCCAGCGACGCCTAGATTGAAGTAGCTACCAGCAACAGCGCCGGATATCGTTGATTGACATATGACCTGGTAGAAAATAGAGGGGTTACCTAGGCAACTGCACCCTGGAATGTCTGCAGGTGACCAGCTGTCAGCTTCTGTGACCAAATTTTAATCACCAGTTATTAGTTAGACGCGAGTACTGATAAAGACTATGTGACATCACCCATTTGAGCGCACCCCCACTTCAGACCAGTAGATGTGTTTGCATGGACTTGTGTCCTGGTTATAATAAGGTTTTTGAAGTATGTAGTTGTTTTGTTAGCACATGTAAACATGATCATATTATTTAAAATCAAACTTTAATCGTTCTTTTTTGGTTTTATTAAACCTGGATTTGGTAATGGGACTCCAGGTCCAGTCTCCCGCCCAGTAAGTTGGCTCTCAGATTGTTGTACATACACTGAGCTTTGAAACTTTGGTTATGTTTAATGGTAAATGAACTAAAACTTCTACTACAAGTCTCATTCACCCAGTCACACACGCATTCATACAATGTTTTTATCTAGCACTTACACTCACACCAGGGGCAATTCTGGGTTCAGTATCTTGCCCAAGGAAGGTTTAACACATGGACTGGAGGAGCCAGGGATTGATCAACCCGCTCTGTCACCTGAGCCACAGCCACGCGCCTTGTTTAACATCACTGCTGTCATAAGGAAAAGCACACTAGGCTCCCTTTTATGATGCTATCCTGGTATTAGTACCAGCAAGTTTCAGCAGCTGCACTCAGGTAATAATTATAGGTACATCTACCTATTTGTTTGTGTTTCTTGACATATCACACCTGCCTAAACTAACATCACACAGTAACCAGGATACTAGTATTTATTATGTACACAGGACATGCAGAACCTGAACATCTGTTTTCCGTGTAAACAGCGTTTCGCATATATGATCCAGGATAAACCTCATAATCTGCATACCCGGGTCCATGAAAGTCACAGGAACCACAGTGCTGTGTAGAAATATCCAGAGCATTCCACAGTCACATTCAAAACAGGCATGTGCTTAATGAGTTTTATATCTGTTCTGTCACCAAGCTTGTTGTATTGATTCTGATGGTGCCTGTATGACTGTCCAGATCCCACAGAGTGTTTCAGAGCCATGTTTTGCAGGATTGGAAATCAGTCCATGCACAGTTTGACACGGACAAAGCCTCTTTGCTCCAAATAACAGTCTGACTTCTCTTTCATATAGTAATGAAGCTGTCAAAATGCTCTCAAGTTGACAGCACAAGATTCAGATTCTGTTTGTGGTGCTGCGGTTGAGCAAGTTCACGTGGACGTGTATGCATGTGCACATGATTAAAGATAAAAATACAGTTTCTAAGTTCTCCCCTTCGCCCGTTATATTGACACATAAATGTAACCAGCCTCACTTTCATTAATTCCAACTTAAGTGAGTTCACTGTAGTGGCACCAGAGAGTCTAATGAATAAAGTTCACTTGACGCTGTTACGCTGAAATGATGCACAACATAAAGCACAATCTAAGCTTTTTGTACACAAGTGTTACAGTAGTCAACATTTCAGTTTGATGTTGACATATTGCAGACACATCTGGACATGTTCACAAACCAGCAAACACTGCTGAGCCTGAATCCTTCTCAGAAATACATTACTTACAGAGGAAGAATACACTTTTACTTTTGACTTAAAGCCCCAGTTGATCATTTGTGCTTTTGATTCTTAACCTTCCCTCTTATGCATTGAAGGGTTATATAAGTTTTGGCTGCGTTCAGGACAATCTCTCTTTCACAGGTGCGTGCCCATCAGCTCGTGCTTCCTCCCTGTGATGTTGTAATCAAGGCCGTGGCCGACTATGTCCGCAGCATCCCCGACATCACTGACCTGGAGACCATCGGCAAGGACATCTTCAAGAATTCACAGGTATGAACTTTCCAAAAGCACTTTGAACAAAGTTTGAATGTTTTGCTCCACCCTGTCATCCCCTCTACCCTTGGTAATGCAAACAGTGAGATATTTACAAATTCATATGATAAATAATTTAGCTTTACAGTAAGTGGTTGGACCAGCTAAAACAGTATGCATGACACTGTATTTTACTTATTTTCACCTCAGAGCTACAGTTCTATTACTCACCTTTTCTGAAAATCTTGTGAATGCAATAACGTAGGATTTTGAAATTCATACCGTAGGTGTATCTGCTTGGAAGCTGATCGGTAGCACTGGCAGTCTCCATTATTTCATATGTTTAAAATTTGTCCTCATGTAGTTCGCCCTCCTCATACACAGTCAGTGCCCGGTGGGAAAAGAAATGATATAGATGAGATAAATGAGCAGTTCTCCTAGTGCAGTCACGTTAACCTCCGATTTAAAACCGCCAGTCAGAAATATCATTCTTCTGTTTTCTATTGATTGATGATGGATCAGTGAAACTGCTCCACAAACACTAATTTGAAAGCATGTGGGACTGAACCTGTGTTTATCAAGTTTTGCTTATATGTGGTTATGAAACATGACACTCTAGGGAAACAGATTCCATTTATTATGAAGCTCCAAATGATGACATTTAATCCCATCAGTGAGCTAAAAATCCCTTTGATTTTCAGGCAGTCACAGTCGATTCCTGATCATCCTTTAATAAATCCAGTTCACATCATGTTAAAGTGTGATTCTTTGTGACTTTGAATTGACTGAGCAAGAAAAAACAGCCGTGAATGGGTCATGGACCTAGAGCCAGCTAAAAAGATCATGTTACAGTCTCAGGAGGGCTTGTTTTGAGTTGTAGTCCTGTTGACTGAAGATGCAGAACTTCCGTGCTCTAAATAAAATCAGTTGATCTGCCAGATGTGCAGTTAGACTGCATGTGCGTGCCTCCTTTAGCATACACTACACCACAAACAATAGAAAGCTTTGGGAAAATTGATTATGAAACAGGTTCTTACAGGTGGTCTCTCTTAGTTATGGCTTCAGTTTGGTATTAAATCTAGTTGTATGGCCAGTTTCTCTCTGCTGACTCCTTTATTTTGGCGACACAGACAGATAAGTGATCAGAGTCAGATCTGAGCTGTGGCGGTGATAAATATGTAGTCGCAGAGGATCCAGCGGACTGCTCGGAAAATGGGAAGATGATGATGTGGTCTGGTCAGGTTATTGAGCGTGCAGTGATTGATTCCATTTGAGTTAAGCTATGTATATTATTTTTACTGCATGTTTTAGTAGAAAGTGGTCAAAATCAGGTGCACCAGGATAAGAGGAATAAAGAATTTGCTTGTTTGAAAGTGAATTTGGAGATTTTTTTTATTTTAGACAAAGAAATACTCTGCTCTCTCATTTGTTTCTTTTAGTCTTGCACTGATGACAAAATCTTCCGCTTCAAGAAGGCAGTGGACTACTACTCAGTGGCCAACCAGCCCCAACATTTACCTCTACAGTTGGGTGGGTTTTCGCCTCATCTCACCATACTGAAAATTTTGGAGTTTGGGTCAGCAGCACTGATCTGTCGAGACGCAGTGCTGAAATTCAACACTTTAATATATCATTTATGATATTAAACTGCAGAGTTTCTGCTTTAACTTGAGTTTACATCAGAATTGTGTTGGAGATTATACTGTGGAGGTATGTAATAACGACAGGAGAGGTCTCAGTGTCTCACTCCAACTTTATTAACTGACTCTCAGAACTTCACATACAGTAAGCGCCAAAATCTCCACCCCAGCACTTCCCTTCAACGTGGGTGTGAGTGGAGCCACCTGGTGGTCCGCCACACATACCCCCCCCTGAACACACAGTTAGGTCTCTATTCAGTCCGGGACCCTGGGCCTAAGCAAACGGCCCGAACGACTGAACCTGGGAGGGAGAGAACAGGCAGAGGAAGGTCCAACCTGTGAACGAGGCTGGTGAAGGCGAGCAGGAAAGGCAGAAGGAGGCTCAAACGCCGGTGGTCCGGGGGTAGTCCTGGGGGGAAAACCAGAGTCTGTCAACCCCATCGAAGGAGGGTGGCCACGGTGAGGGGCCTGGGCCGGCACTACATTACTGTTGGGTCTGTTCCCACAAACCCGCTAATTCTAGAGACTTATTCATCATGAAAGAAAACAAGACAGTCAGCGATCGATCGATTACTTGCGCAAGGGAGGCCTCATCTGTGTCCAGCACGAAAATGACCCTGACGATGGCCTCCTCCTGCTGCCTTTTATTGAGAACACAGTTCACACAAAACAATAGTACCTCCCCTCATAAACCCCCTTGGTTACAAAGACAGGGCACTGTATGCATTTGTGTGTGTGTGTGTGTGTGTGTGTGTGTGTGTTTTGGGAGTGCGTTTGTGTGACCAAAAGGGTCATAAAAGCAGGAAGCTTACAACACAAGAAACAGATCTTTCAGATAGGATGTATCTACAATAAAACCTCCCCCAGCACAGAGTGGTTAGAGGTGTTCAGGATCAAAGGAATGGCTTTGATCCTACTGCTTGAACTAAGACTGTACAAATTTAAGAAACACAATGGCAACATTCAACAATTAGACCTAACAATTACTGTCCGGAAGAACATGTGCAGGTTTAAGTCTGTCAGCACACACAGTCTCCCTTCTACCTCCAAAATCCAAAACAAAATGTTTCTGGCCCGGTTCGATAACCCTGAATGGGCCGTCATACAGCGGCCGGAGCGGTGTCCTGTGGGCATCGTGCCTGACAAAAACAAACTTAGCAGCCTCTAAAGTCTTTGGAACAAAAGTGTGAGGCACGCAATGGTGCACCGGACCAGGAACCCGAAGCGAGTGCAAAAGCGGGTTGAGAGATAGCACCGATGGATCGAAGCAGGGAGGAGGATTCTCGGGCAAGAATTCTCCAGGCACGCGGAGGGGCTGACCAAACACTAGCTCAGCTGGGGAAGCGCCGAGATCCTCCTTAACCGCAGAGCGCAGCCCAAGCAAAACCCACGGGAGGCGGTCAACCCAATTGCCATTGTAAGGAGGCGCGAAAAGCAGCCTTAAGCGACCGGTAGAACCGTTCACACATCCCATTAGCTTGCGGGTTGTATGCGGTTGTGCGGTGGACTTAAGCCCCCAGTCCATCAGCCATGGCCGACCAAAGCTCGGAAATGAACTGGGGGCCTCTGTCTGACGTAATGTCCGCAGGTGGGCCGAAACGTGAGACCCAGGTTGACAAAAACGCCTTGGCCACCACTGCTGCGGTAGTGGACGCCAGGGGGACGCCTCCGGCCAACTGGTGGTCCGGTCAACAGTCAAAAGGTGCGTAAAACCTTGTGACTGTGGCAGAGGACCCACCAGATCGACATGCACATGATCGAAACGTTTGCCGGGTATGAAGAGCTGCTCCAGGGGTGCCTTGGTGTGTTTATGAACCTTCGCACGCTGGCAGGGAATGCACGCCGACACCCATTCCTTAACAGATTTGCGAAGGCCTGGCCAAACAAATTTAGAGCTGACCAGTTTAACAGAGGCCCGGACCCCCGGATGAGAGAGAGCATGTACCGAGTCAAAAACTTGACGACGCCAGGAAACGGGAACCACTGGGCGAGGGCGGCCGGTGGAAACATCACAGACCAGGAGGGGACCACCGTCCTGCACGGGTCTGTCCTCCAGTATGAGGCCCGTCTGGGTGGATTTAAGCGGGAGGATGTCCGGGTTACCGCTCTGATCGGCAGCCATGGTGGAGTAGTCTATGCCGAGAAAGACGGGAGAAACCAGCGCACGGGACAAACAGTCAGCCACATGATTGGATTTACCAGCCACGTGCCGAATGTCCGTGGTAAACTCAGAAATGGCTGCCAACTGGCGCTGCTGGCGTGCGGGACATGGCAAACGTCAAGGGTTTGTGGTCCACGTATGCGGTAAAGTGACGACCCTCGAGAAAAAAACGGAAATGACGAGTCGCCAGGTGGAGCGCCAGTAGCTCCCTGTCAAAAACGCTGTAATTGCGTTCGCTGTCACGCAGCGTACGGCTGAAAAAGGCGAGCGGTTGCCAGACACCCGAGATTCGCTGTTCCAGCACCGCACCCACCGCTATGTCCGATGCATCGGTGGTCAACGCAATCGGCGCTGAGGGGGATGGGTGGGCCAGAAGGGCAGCATTAGCTAGCGCTGACTTAGCATCAGAAAATGCTTGGATGCTTTCCGGAAACCAGTCAACGGAGTCATTAGCCTTCTTACCTTTTAACGCTCCATAAAGGGGCTTCAGCAGATGCGCCGCTCTGGGGAGAAAACGGTTGTAAAAATTCACCATCCCCAAAAATTCCTGCAGTGCCTTAACATTCGTGGGACGTGGAAATTTGTCAGGCAACGGAACCGCGCCCTCGGCGGAAATACGGTGTCCAAGGAAATCGAGAACCGGCAACCCAAACTGGCATTTAGATGGATTAATAATCAGTCCATGCTCCGCCAAACGCTGAAAACCCTGACGCAGATGGAACATGTGCTGCTCCTTCGAGCTGCTGGCCACCAGTATATCATCAAGATATACAAAAACAAAGGGCAGCCCGCGCAAGACCGAGTCCATCAACCGCTGGAAGGTTTGGGCGGCACCTTTCAGGCCAAACGGCATGCGCAGAAACTCGAAAAGGCCGAAAGGTGTAATTACGGCGGTTTTGGGGACATCCTCCGCGCGCACGGGAACCTGGTGATATCCCCGTACCAAATCGATCTTTGAAAAAACCGAGGTCCCCGCAAGATGGGCGGAAAAATCTTGGATGTGGGGAATACAATAACGATCGTTCTGTGTGACATTATTAAGACGGCGGAAATCCCCACAAGGTTGCCACCGACCATCAGATTTAGGGACCATGTGTAACGGGGAAGCCCAGGCACTATTCGAACGCTGTACGATGCCCAGACGCTCCATGGTGGCAAATTCCTCCCGAGCAACAGCCAATTTGGCAGGGTCGAGGCGGCGCGCGCGCGCGAACACCGGGGGCCCTACTGTAGTTATGTAATGCTCCACCCCATGCTTCGTCACAGTGCTCGAGAAAGTGGGGACAGTGAGTGAGGGAAACTCAGAAAGCAAACACTGAAAAACGTCACCCGAATCTACTGAGTTAGCATGCACCACGGGCTGAGCACCCCAAGTCAAACAGGGTAATGAGGAAAATGACACAGCATCAATTAAACATCTGTTAGCAACATCAACCAGCAGTCCGTGAGCACAAAGAAAATCAGCGCCTATTATAGGCACAGAGCTAGCAGCAACAACAAAGTTCCACTGAAAGTCACGGTCATGAAAGCAAACAGTCACCAACCTTTCACCGAAGGTTTTGATGGGAGAGCCATTAGCCGCTGTTAGCAATGGCCCGCAGCCCTCAGCTAGCCTGTCTGAGCCAGACAGAAGAAGGCTCTTCTGTGAGCCGGAGTCCACCAGGAAATCCTCCCCGAGCGTGAGTCCTCTAAGAAAAGCAGCCTTTCCTTGTTGCCAGCGGTCGCGGCTGCTACAGAGCGCTGACATGCCCGTTTCCCTGGGTCTGGAAACTGCAAGGCGGGAGACAGCGCCGTGCCTTCGCTCCAAAACGCTGGTGATAAAAGCAAAGCCCTTTTCCGTGGTGCCGCCGTGCAGCGATTCCGGCCACTGTGGACGAGTCGGAGGCCCCCTGGAGCATTGGTGAGGGGGCGGGAGAAAACGCTGGTGAGTCCTGAACAATCGCCTGGACGCCGAAACTCCTGGTAGCCAGGAGGATGCGATCTGCCTCTTCCGCAAGGGAGCGGTAATCCTTCGTGGCCAATAGCGGGGAGTTGGCAAGTCCAGCGCGCACTGGAGCCGGCAGCTGTCGGAGAAAGAGGTGGGTGAAGAGAAATCCTCCGTCATCCGCGCCCAGCAAGGACAGCATGCTCTCCATGAGCTCGAGAGCGGTGCCGTCGCCCAGGCCCGCGAGGGAAAGGAGTTTCTCGGCCCGCTCAGCATCAGAGAGGGAGTAACGCCGCAGCAGCAGCGCCTTGAGGGCGGTGTACTTGCCTTGGGCTGGGGGTCCCAGAGGAGAGTCATCACGCGGCGGGTTGAGAGCGGGTCAAGTGAGGCCACCACATGGTGGTATTTAGTATCGTCGGCTGAAACTCCACGAAGAGAAAACTGAGCTTCTATGTGCACGAACCATGGAGGAGGATTGTGAAGCCAAAAATCCGGCAATTTAAGCGCCACAGCAAATGCAGCCATCGGCGAAGGTGAAAGTCCGGCGGCAGCCGATGCTTCCAGGCCGGAGCTGGCTTCGTCGTCGAGCCTTAGCATGTTCGCTACAGGGGTCACCAATGTGGAGGTATGTAATAACGACAGGAGAGGTCTCAGTGTCTCACTCCAACTTTATTAACTGACTCTCAGAACTTCACATACAGTAGGCGCCAAAATCTCCACCCCAGCACTTCCCTTCAACTTGGGTGTGAGTGGAGCCACCTGGTGGTCCGCCACAATACTTTTTTTAAAAGTTTCCATTAAACTACTTTTTGGGGGCTTAAAAGTTCCATCTGTTCTGAGAGTCGCTGTATGCAGTAGATAAAATGTCATTATAAAGTATAAACAGTAAATTTTATTTATGGGGAGTTTAACACAAAGTGTTCAAAGTTAAGAGGTTAAAAAAACCCAAAACTAAACTGAGCTGATTGGACATTTCACTGCTGACCAAAGCAGCGGGGCAAATGCACTGAACAAATATGAAGGAGGGCTCTGCCCGCCTGTGTTTTCCATCTTTTTATACAGTCTGTTACTCATATTCAGATAGATGTATCAAAACTCACTGGACTAAATTTGATCATTTAAACAGTGAAAGAGCTTCTCAGAATAAGACGGTCTGCAGTCCACCTGCTCAGCTGCATTTTCTTTGGCTCTGTGTTCAGTTCTATTTGAACCTCTTCTGGATCAAATGAAGTACTGCTCCTGCACCGTTCTTTGCACATAGTGGCCACTATCAAATTTCAGTGTGAATGTGATGAAGCACAGAGTCTAGTTGAATAAAATATCTACGTTTGTAACTGTAGAAGTTACTTTTCATATGAACTAGAGGTTTTGTGTTTGTTTCACAGTTAGACCAAAACACACGGGGGTGCCAGCCGCAGTGCCATCTCCAAAACTACTCGCCATTCCACAGGCGCCGCAGCCTGACAAACACGGGGTAAGAAATCCAGCCAGTACCACAGCAACATACTTCAGCTGCCTCAGCTTTCCTGATGCTTCTGTGTCTCCTCCCTGCTTTCAGGTCCAGCACTCGCACACAGACGCTGTGGTGGAGAGCAGCCAGTCTGTGGACTCGGTTGAGAAAGCTCTCCCAGAGCAAAAGAGCTTCAGCAGCATTTCTCCTGAAGGGAGGTACACTCCCCTGTATGAGAGATCCTCCCCCATTAACCCCAGGCAAGCCGGCAGCCCCAACCACGCAGAGGCTCCTTTCTTCAATGCCTCCTCCACGTCGTCTTCCTCAGAGAACGATGAGAGCTCTGGCACAACTGCCAAGTGAGTAGAGCACAACATGTCCTCACTGATGGTGTGCCGATTCATCAGCGGCTACACTGACTGTTTGAGATCAGCAGCAATGGGAGAGGACAAAAGTGAAGGTAGCTTTATCCTGTTCATATTCAGCTAAAGTTAGGTTGTGCTTCTCTGTCAGGACCAATGGACCCGGCCTAAAAAATACAGTAAATTTGCTTTTGGCAGCTTTTGGCTCTTTTATGTGCATATTCAATAGAACAGCAGCGTGACCCCAGCATAGAAAAGAGCATGCATCAGTGACAGATATCACATTAACACAGACACCAGCAGGAGCCAGGTTAGAGATGGTTTGCAGCTTTTGAAGAACCTGCTCTACCAGTCTGGGTGTCATCTGGATCCGCATATGAGCTTAGGGTTAGAAGGTCAGGGATACAGTTAGGGTTAGAGTGACCTCATGTTTGGGTTTTGTAGTCTTTATAGATGGAAGCAAAAGATTCAACAGCAGAATAATACACGGAGCAGTGGATGGTCTCGGCTGGCTCGCTCTTTCTTCCTATAAACAATCCTGCTGCCATCTGTATCAGAGAAACACGACATGACTGAAATATTATTCATCAGCCCAGAGCAGATTCTTCGGTTGCTCAGTTGTCGTGTTCTGACACCGATGTGTCGATTGTAGGTTCTTTTGCCAGTGGACTCTGGGCACTCTGTCTGGTCTGTGGTTAAATAGCCACAAACTGCAGTAAACAGACACATTTCAAGTTTTTGACACAGTAGCTTTTTCATGCGATCAGAACACACAGGCCTCCCCTATGCACATATCACCGAGCCTTTGACTGCCATGACTTTGGCTACGTTCACACTGCAGGTCTTAATGCTCAATTCCGATTTTTTGATCAAATCCGATTTTTTTGTCTGCTTGTTCACACTACAAATAAAATGCGACAGCAAACGTGCTCTAGTGTGAACCCTCAAAGCGGCCCGCATGCGCAAAAGAAGACGTCACACACAACTCGCTCTGTTTAGACCCAGACCAAACAATATTGTTTGACTGATGGCCCTTAATATAAAGACTTCGGACTTTACGTTTCCAAATTTTTGCTTTAAGTTATTTTGTTATTTACATAATAATGTAAATAACCTAATAATTATCCTTGTTGCTGTTTTAGAGGAGCGGTGCTTCAAAGGATAATCTGCAGATTTCTGTCAGAATCTGCAGATTATACAGTATAAATAAAATGTTCACGTTGTCTTCCCAACAGTTTCACTGACATCTACACTGGATGGCCAGGAAGCGTTCGTGATGTCTTCTCGGACGCTTCTCCGGCGCTGATAATTGGCGTCTGTCTTGTGGCAGTGACGTAAAAGACGGGTTTAATGCGACATGACCGTTCACACAGCAGTCGCTTTCTAAAACATCGGATATTTATCGGATTCAGTACCACATACGAAAGTGACCCAGATCGGATTTGAAAATATCGGATTTGTGCCGTTCACACTGTCATACCATGATGAGATATGGGTCGCATAGGGTCAAAAAAATCGGATTTGATGCGCTTTCGCCTGCAGTGTGAACGCAGCCTTTGTCACCAGCTCAGTTTTCCTCCTTGGACTGGTTCCAAGACCAAGAACCCCTGCGCTTTGTTGGAAATGATGCGTAGGCAGGTAGTACATGACAAAGTACAGGGTCAAAGGTTTCTTAGTAGGATGTTGTACCAAAAAGATTCTAGTCATTGTGAATGGCAGTTTATTTGACTTGTGGCTGATTGCTGTAACAGACAGTAATGTTGAACACTTACCTGTAAATGCAACAAACCTGTTTCCCTGTTCTAGTCACGTCAAAGAAGAATGGCACAAAAATGGACATGCTTCTCACACTTCCAACACACCAGAGAGAGGTGAAGGGGTGAAAGTGAGTCTAGCTTAACCAGTACTACATATTGGTTGATGGGGAATCTGACTGTAGACTTGATTGAACATCCCCACGCCCCCTTGTGTCCTCAGACTGACCTGTGTGGGACCTCTGCTGTGAACCTGGGGTCACAGGATGGAGATCTCCAAGGCCTGAATGCACAAATCCCCTCCCTGCTCTCCATGCCCACCAGGAACCATATGGACATTACCATCCCACCTCTCCCTGCCGCGGCCCCCGAGGTCCTGCGGGTTGCCGAGCACAGACACAAGCAGGGCCTCATGTACCCTTACGTCTACCACGTCCTCACTAAGGTCACCGAGACTGCTTTTATCTTTGATGTGTTGTATTTGGCATATTCAAACTCTGCATGTTGGTAGAATGTGAAGTGCCTGTGTTGAGCAGCCTTTGTCACTGTCCAGCACTGATTTAACAGTGTGCCTTTGCAGGGAGAGATTAAGCTGTCTGTCACCATTGAAGATGAAGCCAACAAAGACCTGCCTTCAGCAGTGCAACTGTTTCGACCTATCCGTCAGTATGTTTACGGAGTGCTCTTCAGCCTGTCAGAGGCCAGAAAGAAGACTGAGAGACTTGCCATGAGGAAGAACTGCCTCCCTGAGTGTGAGTCATGATCAAACAGCTCCTATATGTCTGTGTTTAACACTGTAGTGAAAACTCACGGATGGGAATTTTGAGATTGGAGCAAGACTGAGAGCAGGGCTCTACACTTCCACTGTGTTTTTTCCCTCTTAGGGGTACTGGTTTCAAGTTTCAAATAATGAGGCTGGTGTAAAATGTGCCAACAAACATGCCTGTGCGGGCTCACTGTGGGGCTGTGTGCACAAGGCAAACCCCCACTTGGGCCCACAGCAGCCAGGGCCCTTAAAAAATAGTAATGGGGACCTCGAGAGGTAAAACTGTTGTTGGGCAGACATGGGCCAGTGAGTGTTTCTGTAGGCAAACAGTATGGGTTGCACACAGAATTCCTCTTAGGAGCCCAAAAGAAGCAAAACCGCTATGGGACACACGAGGGATACGCTCCATGGACCCCAAATAGGTTTTCTGTGGGGTTTTTTGTTCATCCACAACTATTGAGTGTGGGCATGCATGGGGTTGTGCTGGTATAAGACAAAGAGTATTTTGAACTGAACCATGCAAAGCTACTCTAGTACGTGTGGTCCATAAGTCGAGCTCTTTTGTTGCATTAGTTTGTTATCTACAGGTGCACCAGTAGCAACTGTGTCGGACAATTCTTAATTCTGATTTGGATTTTTTTTCCTGAGAACTATAACTCTTAACAAATTTTCAGACTGTTCATACCGAGTCTGCTGGCTTTGTGGCTGGCTCTGAGCTCCAAACAACTTCAGCCACTTTTACTTTGTCAGCTTATTTAGGATATCCAACGTCAGCTGCATGAAAGTGATTCAAGTGTCTGGTTAAATTTGTTGCTACAAACCATTATGTGGTAGTTCTCTGTGACAAAGTGGGTGAGCAGCTATCACACTTGTATAATTTCATTACAAGTTCATTTTCCACACTACAGTGGTCCTCCGTTTATTGCGGGAGTTAAAAAATCCGCGAAACTGCGAAGCAGCGAAAAGTGAACCGCGTTATAGTGAGGGACCACTGTACATCATGTTGTTTTTTCTACCATACATGTGCGTATTTGCTATAGCTTCACATACTAGACTTGGTTTGTTTGTGTTAGCATTATGTTGCAGTTAATATCAAAGCATGTACAAGTCATAATTTGCTGTAGTTTATCTTATTACCTTGCAGGTATAAATATTGTTCATCTATTCTTTTCCAATTATCCATATCAGGGCGTGCGGGGCTGGAGCCTATCCCAGCTACCACGGGGCGAGAGGCAGGGTACACCCTGGACAGGTCGCCAATCTGTCACAGTCGCTGTCAGAGAGACAGACAACCTTTCACACTCACATTTACACCTATGGGAAATATAGAGTCACTCCTTAACCTAACCCCACTAACTGCATGTCTTTGGACTGTGGGAGGAAACCGGAGAGAACCCACACAAACATGGGGACAACATACAGACTCCACACAGAAAGACCGGGCCTTTCTCTGTGGAGTCTGTGAGGCAACAGTGCTCACCACTTGGCATTGTGTCAGGTGTTTCCTGACCTATAGTGCTAGTGATGTCATTGTTGACATCACTGGGCTAAACCAAGCAGAAGGGTCCTCTACTTTTGTTTCGTTTGTTTCTTTTATTGTGTATTTTTCTTTTATAGGGACCCATTTAGCTGTGTTAATGAGCTGTGATTGTTTAGTGACTGTTATGAGATTTTCATATGTACATGTTAGATTTACAGGTTTGAGCTGTTGGTACCAGCTGGACTAATTAGCTGTGAATTGACAGACCTACATAGAGTCAGTCAGAGGTCGTTTCCGGTGAGGAGATGATGTGTGGTGCTGCTTTTTTGTGTTGGTTTGTTTAATATGGAGGTCTAACTTTCATATGTCATGGAGAACACTGTAAATAAACTCCTCACCTCGGGAAACTATTTCTTTTACCTGCCTACCCAGACTACCTTACATTGTGTATTGTTGATTTGGGTTTACTTTGGCGAGCTTTGTGTCTTCTTCATTCAAAGTTAATAACTCGATTACAGCCATAGCCACATGCTAACCACATCTGGCTGTGTGTGTGCGTGAGGTTTGACTGGAACCTCTGACTCATGATCAACTTGTAAATAACAGCTATCGAGCCCTAATAGTGATATAAAGATGGCTTTTAAACGTATTTTTTTTACATGCTAGAAAAGTACGAATCGTTCACTATTTTTTGTCCTCCTGCAGACACACATGTCATGGTTAAAGAGTGGGCTGCCTACAAAGGCAAATCTCCCCACACTCCAGAGCTGGTGGAGGCTCTGTCCTTTAGGGAGTGGACATGTCCCAACCTCAAGAAGCTGTGGTTGGGGAAAGCCGTGGAGGACAAGAACCGCAGGATGAGGGCGTTCCTGGCCTGCATGCGCTCTGACACCCCGGCCATGCTGAACCCCGACAACGTCCCCACGCCCCTCTTAGTGCTGTGTTGTGTGCTCCGGTGAGTAACCACAGTCTGACAGCTGGAAGCAGTGCGATGCTAAAGTTTAAGGGAGTGAGGATTGATGAAGACGGGCTCGATCGGTTCCCGCTTTCTGTAACCCTGTTAATCTTCTGTGTTTTGCTTCAGGTTTATGTTACATTGGCCAGGAGTAAGAATTTTGCGTCGTTACGAACTTGACGCTTTCCTAGCTCAAGCACTTTCTCCTAAACTTTATGAACCTGACCAGCTGCAGGAACTTAAGGTGATTTTGTAGTCTTGATTATATGAGGAGGGTCTGAGAACTGCATCCGGGAATATCTCGGCTATAATCTGCTGCTCAGTCAGCCGTTCCCTTGCTTTGTATTCCACCTCTTTCTCTTCTCTGGACACTCCTCATATTCCTAACAATGTGCTCTGCAAAACACTGTGTTGTAGAGCGCATTGTTACTGAAGCTGTAGCTTTGTGTTAAGAGATGTATTTGTAGAGCTTTGCGGGATTTCAGTAACGTGTGTGGATGGTTTATAAATTCAAGAGAAGCTGGATCTCTCTGATTTGACCCTTTTTAATTAAACCATCCACACGAGCTGTGCGCTTTCCTCCTTGTGGTCTCTGTGTGTGTAGCTCCCCTCAGCCTGTGTCAGAACATCTGGGTTGTGTGTGTTGGCTTTCTGTCTTGGCTCGATTAGCTTGTTCGTCGCTGTGTTTTAGCAGCTGAGTGTGAATGAGCTGCTTACACCTGCTCTGTGCTTGGCTTTGCAGTTCCCCCGTTTCAATCTGAATGGTCAGTAGGGCTGTTAGAGGTTGGTAGTTTTTTTATTTTCATTTCAGCATTTTATAAGTTTTTCATATTTTGCGTCCACAGATTGACAACCTGGACCCTAGGGGAGTCCAGCTGGCTGCTCTGTTCATGAACGGCGTGGACATGGCTCTGTTCGCTAATGACGCATGCGGGCAGCCGATTCCCTGGGAGCACTGCTGCCCGTGGATGTACTTTGATGGCAAGCTGCTTCAGAATAAACTCGTCAGGGCCAGCAGGGAGAAGGCCCAGCTCATCGACCTCTGTGACGGTCAGGTAGATTCAGCCGCACCAGTCTCAAGTCAGCAAAATACGCTGCAGTATCAAGGTTGGGATAGGGTTTTCTAATGCTTCTAGTGTATTTGAGCCTGCTGTATTGCCATTAATATTGTTGTTGTAGCTTAATGAGTGATGCTAACTTTACACTCTCAAACCTGTGCTGTAGACATTCAGGGAATCAAACAGTTGAACAAAACAAACCCTAAACTGTGTCCTGTATGGGGTTCAGAACATATATAACACAGAATACCATTTGCCCAAACATAAATATTAACCCTCTGGGCTCTATGGTGGCCATTTGTGGCCACGAACAAGCTGAGAGGGAGTTTTTATGTTTTTGCTCTCCCTGCACAAAAATAACAATGAATTATAATCAATGTTGATGTGAATCAATTACACCAGACTCTACTATTAATAATACAAGAAATTCCAGTAGCACTGCAAATACATAAAATTGTGAGATTTGAGGTTGCCTTCCAGCTAGTGCAATGGACAAACAAACTGGTGTTTAAAGGGTTAAAATTGTAAAAAGTAATAACTATTTTATATTTATGAAAAGAACTGAAGTTAGTTAAAAGCTTTATGCAGAAAAAATGGCAAAAAAAACCATAAAAATAATAAAAATTACAGACCTAATCTGTTGGTGGACACTTTTGGCCACGAACAAGCTGAAAGGGTAGTGATTTTGAACAAACCCAGAGGGTTAAGTATATGCATCCACGAGTGCTGGTATTGGTTATTTACCTTTATGCTCACATTAGAATTGGGCAATATGTTCTAATTTTCCAACTGACCATCTTCAGTCCAACAACTGACTGTGGTGTGTGTGCAGAGCAGTCTTTTCCTATTTGGACCTACTTGTTACATGTGAAAATGATTAAAAGACATACAGTTATGGTTCGCATTGACTCATCGTGAGCATGAGTGCCGTGGTAATTTAGCGCTTTAATGATTTCTTTGAACTGGTCTCTCTCCAGGGTGGAATAATTGCATAGCAGCTTTAATGACTTTAAAAAAAAGGTGCACAATTTAGAATTTCCTCTAATCCACACAGAGTCAAAAATATAAATAAAAGCTCAAATATTTACATTTGCTCACTGTTTTAATAAGAGAGAAGGCCAAGGCCTATTAACTTCTCGTTAGAGATTATGATCGACTACAACAGGTTGTTTCTCTTAGCCAGCATAAATAGGATTTGTTTGACAGCAATCATTAGACGGAGCAATACTCAGAACAGTGGGGAAGTCCAAGGAGCTCAGTGAAGAGCTAAAAGGAGACTTATAGAAAGGTTTCTCAGTGCCAGTTTTTAACAAAAACAGTTGTATGTTATTTATTTAAAGTTGCCACCATTATGCCAAGGAAGAAGGCCTAAACTGTGATCCTCAGATGAGAGAAAATTGGTTAGGATTTTCCAGGAACAACCCACCAAGGCTCAAGCCTGTCCACGGTGAAGTGAGTGTTACGTTGCTATGGACTGAGAGGATGCTGACTGAGAAAGAATCCCCAGCTTTACATTTAGAAGAGTAAAGATGAGGCTTTCACACCCGAGAACACTTGGGAAACTGTGACACATGGACACGGTTGGTTGTTCTAACAGCACACACATCAAACATCACACATCTCAAGTGTGTTGGTAACAAAAGCACCTGGATGAGGTACAACTTGGTAATGGATATTTAACTGGATATTATTGTGAAGGCCTGTATATATAATCAATTCAAACCTTTGCACCCAGTTTTTATTTAATCATTAAAGATGTGTGCTGTACAGTTGTTCTACCCTGGAAACAGAACCGTTCAAAAGAATCATTAAAATTGCTGTGACATTCATGCCACGAGTGTATGTAAACGTCTGACCACAACTGGAAATGAAGGACTCTAAAAAAAATGGGGATAACCTGCTATTAAACAATGGCAAAGAACAGCTAACAACATTCCAACATCTTGCCTAGAAAAGCATTCTGCTATATTTTATTAGCTCTGAAATGTTTCTGAGAAAGGAAGAGTGATTTCCACACTGGTGATGAAGTTCTTCCACACGAGCTGACCATAGAGGGCAGGGTCTCTTCAGCAAAGCAATAGCTACTCAGAAGAGTAGCTACATATGTAGCGATATATGTAACTACTCAGAATGAGAAACAAAATTGTTTTAAGTGACTTTAAACAGGACACGGTTATCAGTTCCAGACAGGCTGGTCTTAGTTGTGTGGGAAGTTTCTGAAAACTGTCTCTAGGTTTTACAGAGAATCGTCCAAAAAAGAAAAAGTTCTAGCAGCTCTCTTGATGAAAAGGCCTTATTTATGTCTGTTGTTAGAGGAGAATGACTAGACGGCTAAAAGCTGAAGGGAAAGGTTTTCAAATAAGCACTTGTTCCCCTGCAGACCTTGTCTGCAGGACAACGCACAAATCTTGAAGCAGAAGCACTACAGAGACAGAAAACCACACTGGCTCACTTCTATCAGCTAACAACAGAAAACTGAGGCTCCAGTTTTTACTGGCTCATAGAAATTGGATGAGAAGATTGAGCAGCTTTTGCCTGGTTTGAGCCTCGATGTCTGTTGTGACATTTTGGATGCTAAAATCAGTATTTGGTGTTAGCAGCATGAAAGCCTGGATCCATCCTGCCCCGTATTAGCAGTTGAGGCAGCTGCTGGTGGTGTGTGGACATATTTTCAGCATCATTTAAATATCGCGGCCTACCTGAGTATTGTTGCTGACTACATTCATTTTGATGGCTCCTTCAAGCAGTATAAAGCACCAGTGTCACAAAGCTCCTATAATTCCAAACTGGTTTCTTGAACAGGACGATGAGTTCACTGTACTCAAATGGCCTGGACAGTCACCAGAACAGAGCAGCTTTCGAGTGTGGTGGCAGTCTTTTGAGTGCCTAAAAATAGGGAACTGACTAAATATAAGGTGCCTGAGATTAAAGGTAGTCTGCACACATATCATTAATCTTTAAAATTGCATATTTTGTTTAACGCATTCTTAAAAATTTTAAGGCTGTTCCTGTTGTTCTGTTGAAACTGCTGTTGAGCACCTGTTGTCCCAGATCTCATGAATCAAGGTGATTTTTACCATTTTACCGTGATTTAATCAGACACTGAACATTTTCTTGTCAGACGGCGAGCACAGGAGCTGATCTAATGAAGCTGTTAAAGGGAGGCACCGTGTTTAACTGACAGCAGTGTGATATTGATTTTGTAGCTGCTGATTCAAGAGGCTGATGACTGCACAGAAAAACAAGAGCTCTCTATGTTAAGCCAGTACTTGTGTGATATCTCTCTCTTCAGGCTGAGCTGGCGGCCAGGGTGGAAAAGATGCGTCAGAGTATCCTGGAAGGTCTCAACTTTGCTCGGCCACCTCATCTGCCTCCGTTCCCCCCACCGCCACCTCTGCCTCCTCACGGGATGCCTTTCTACCCTCCCACTGGTTATTTCTACAACCCGCCACCAATGACGCCTCCTGCAGGGAGAGGCAGGGGGGTGCCCGGTGAGTTCTGTTCTTTAAAACATGTAGCCCAGTTTAAGGTCATTTCTCACAAGTCTTCAGAAACAAAGCCTAGTCTTAACATTTGATGCCAACTGCTCGCTATTTCTGTAAGGATTTGAAGCAGTCCAAACACAAGGTGGGAAGCTGGAGATCGCCGGCACTGTGGTGGGTCAGTGGTCTGGTACACGACGCAGCCGAGGAAGAGGAGGCATCCCTCTCCAGGTGGTGTCTGTCGGTGGACCAAACAGAGGGTAACGGGAGAAAGATCGAACGTCTCACTCATATTACTTTGAGAACAGACTTTTCCACCATTTACGTGACACGAGCAAGCTTTCAAACTAAGAAAACAGCACTTTCTTCTGACCTCTTTTTACCACTGCAGAGAATGAAACAGTATCATTCACATCAGCATATCGCGCCCATAGTGAATTAATACGGCTCGATGCATGAATCATTCAAACTCACACATTTTTCTAGACCTTTCAGATCTGAACTTTATGTGTTAAAAGATCAGGTTTCTTTGTAATACACTTTATGATTGGTCCTAATGTATGTGAAGCACATAAATTCTAAGCCTTCCTTTCTATAAGCACATGTAAAAACTACTTGTTTTTCACGTAGAGATTCAAAATGTGGCAAAAACAGCAAATTAAAATGAATCTACAGTGGAAATGTCTGTTTCTTGCAGTCGTCCAAGAGGCGTGATTTCTACACCGCTCATAAGGACGTTTGATCGGGGAGGACGGTACCATGCCCGAACCTTCAAGAGCCAGGGAACGTACCTGGTAAGTCAGTCATGATTTTATTTTATTTGGAGGGACTGCGCAGAATAAAACATTATCTATGAAAGAAACAATAACACTGCTCTGGATTCATGATTCCATCGATCCAGACAGGATCCCCAGCACAACAGACAGACACTAACTGTTGTACAGTTATATTTGGACACTGACACCTGTTTACTGAAACATGTTCCAGCTATAGTTATATTATCGACATAATGTGCAGACTCTCAGCATTTGAGGGTATCCACATTCAAATTGGATGAAGGGTTTAGGAGTTTCAGCTCCTTAACATGTGCCACCCTCTTTTTAAAGGGACCAAATGTAATTGGACAGTTGACTCAAAGAGCTATTTCACTGGCGGTTGTGGGCATTTCCTTTGTCATGTCATTATCAGTTAAGCAGATAAAAGGCCTGGAGTTGAAGAAAAAAAACAAAAGTATGGAGAAGGTGTGGAACAGCTCATGATCCAAAGCATACCGCATCATCTGTAAAACACAGCAGAGGCAGTGTGCATGGCTGTTAGTGGCACTGGGACACTAGTGTTTACTGATGATGTAGCACAGGAGGATACAGAGGGGTTCAGACACGTACTGTCTGCTCAAATCCAGCTAAATGGAGTCAAATTGATTGGGCAGCGTTTCATAACACAGATTTACAATGACCCAAACATACAGCCAAATCAACCCAGGAGTTTATTAAAGTAAAGGAGTGGAATATTCTTGAATGGCCGAGTCAGTCACCTGATCTTAACCCAACAGAGTATTTCACTTGCTGAAGACTAAACTTCAGACACAAAGGCTCGCAAACAAGACAGCAACTGAAAGCCGCTGCAGTAACAGCAACAGAGCATTAAAAAGGAGGAAGCCCAACATCTGAGTTCATCCATGAGTTCAAGACTTCAGGCTGTCATTGCCAGCAAAGAGTTTTCAACCAAGTGCTAGAAATGAACATTTTATTTTCAGTTATTCAATCTGTCCTGTTGCTTTTGAGCATCTGAAATGAAGGGATTGTGTTAAGATCTTTTTGTTCAACCCACTGAATTAAAGCTGAAGGTCAGCACTTCATCATTGTGGTAATGTACAGAACCACAATTAGAAAAAAAGTTTTCTGTCCAAATATGTATGGACCTAACGGTTCCCCTCTGACCTCCATACATACAGGCAGCGATTTGAGGCCAAAATTTCACATTTCATTCATCACTCCATCAGACCTGTTGCCACATTTTCAGTCCAGCTCTTGTGTAATGTGGCAAAGCCCAGCATTTCGTCCTGTTTCCTTTAATTAAGAATGGCTTCTTGACAGCCACCCTTCTGCTGAGGCCACTGTCAGGCCACTGCTAGATCTCTGTCTGCTTTCAGTTTTCTCATCTTTTTGAAGGACACACTGCACTACAGTCCAGTGTAAAGGTTTGTTTATGAGTTTGAAACCTGAATGTTTACATTAATAAGTAATTGTGTTAATCTAGTTTAAAATACTGACCAAAGCAATAGTGACTAACCCCTAAACCCACTTTTGCCATCATTGGTTATTGACCATCATCGACCATTTGAAGCTTTAATCTTCAAGATGATCATTAGTGTCTGAAATTCTCACAGTGTTTGTCACACGTGGATTTTGGTACCAGAGAAATTAATAATCCCTAAATTGAAGCTCAGCCTGTAGTTTGCTTTCCCAGGAAGGTACCTCACAAAAATCCCGATGCAGCTGTTGGTTTTTCCACTGTTTAATTATGGTGCAAAACCAGAACACAACCATTGTGTGAGCTTTCAGCATGGGAACATGAGAGGGAACTAAACAGGCTCCCTGCATGTCTCTGGGCTTCATTTTGCTGCTAATTAACTTCTAAATAACTCTTGAGTCCTTTTGTTTGTTGGCAGGACTTCCAACCCACAAATGCATTTCGCTATGCTGCACATGATTTTCAAAGAGTCCTGACTTTTGTAACATGTGGGTCTTAATAAGCTCTAAATGTCCTCTTCT
This sequence comes from Oreochromis niloticus, assembly GCF_001858045.2. Taxonomy (NCBI): domain Eukaryota; kingdom Metazoa; phylum Chordata; class Actinopteri; order Cichliformes; family Cichlidae; genus Oreochromis; species Oreochromis niloticus. Next base: position 37,171,016 of record NC_031970.2, read on the forward strand.
ACTGTATCACACCATTGAAAACACACGAGTTAATTACATTGTTTCGGTGTTTCTCAATGTTTCAGATATTTTCTGACCTATGAAGGTCATCACTTTGTGTGCACAGTGCCTTCTGCCATCTAACATCTACTACCATCATTTCTACCAGTATAAAAAAGGCTGTATTTGACTGTTATCATCTAAAAGAAACAATGGCAGTGATATTTTCTGTCTGATATTTTCTGAGTAAAGAGTAGAAAAATGCTGAAATAAAATGACAATCTTCTGAAGACCAACAAATCTGTTTTCAGCACTTCTGTTGTTGAAGTTTATGCATGTAGTCCAAGTACTCACAAAAACTGCTGATTTCTTTTAGATATCTTCTCTATCTTATAGTTTGCGTTTTGCTCTTGGTCTCTCTTTTGGCTGCTCCCTTTAGGGGGCGCCATAGCCAATCACCTGCTTCCATCTCAGCCTGTCCGTATCATTCTGCTCCTGTCACACCACCGCGCTGTATGTCCTCCTTCACTTCCTGAACTGTCACTCCCGATGAAAATCTTAATGTCTTCAGCTTGGCCTCCTGTCTTTTTGTCAGGGCCACTGTCTCCAAAATCGATCTTCCTCACCTCTCTTGGTCTCTCTGTACTCCATATTTCTCTCTCCAGCCGTGGCAGATGGCTGTTTGTCTGCAGTCTAGTTCTGTTAGAGACCACTTTCTGTTAAAAGGGAGTTTTTCCTCCCTACCTTTGCCATGTGCAGGTGATCATTGGATTGCTCCCTCTCTTAATATTATAGGCTCTTCTTTAGATGACCATTGGTGTGAACAGGCACTATATAAATCCAGTATAAACAACAATGGTGAGATGTTTTTTTAACCTACCAAACTAAGAAATCTACAGCTTTTAAAAAATATCATATTATAGCTGATGACCATCACACCACAGGCTCTACTTGCTTAATCTATTTGAAAGCAGTTTATAGTATTTAAACCTTTCTCAATATGGAGATGTTTCACGTGGTTAGAGCCATTGGACTGTGCAAAACTTAACAGCTTGCTTCATTTCACAAGTGTCAGTGTGCATCATTGACAACACGTTAGGCAAAATACAATATATAAACACGGGTTGACTTCACTTTTGAAGCAGTCAGATTATGTACCTCAGTTATTTCTATCCGTTTAGTCTGTAAGAGTCTAAAGATCAAAGAACCAAATGGCTGTTTTTTCCTAAAAGATTTTAAGTCACTGTAGCCAATCGTGTTCCCTTTCTAGCTTTGCTATATTTTATGCAAGCTACATGACTGCGAGCTGCTGAGCTTTCTCTTCTAGCATAACTAGTTTAAGTTGCAGACAGTGTTACCTTTCAGATGGAGTGTAATCCATGCATTTTGTCCCTACACTTCTCCTGTTTAGAGCTTTGCCTTTTGGACATGTTGCATAGGCAGCATGTCCAAATGGCAATAAATAGAAAAAAATGGGTGGATGATAAAGTCTGCAACCCTCACCGTCATTTTTTCTGTCTGTCTACCAGAGCAAGCCTGCTTACAAGCCTGCTCAAACATCTGGAAACAACCTAGTGAAGGACCAAAAGAAGCCCAAGCAGGAGGAAAAGAAATCCTCCCCTGCACAGCACGGTGAGAGCTTAGCCATGGAGAACGGTGTGGAGGACAAGGAGCCAGAGCAGCTGAATGGAGAGAGAGAGGAATGTGGGGCTCTCATCCAACCTGAAAGTGCCTTTAGCAGTGACTCCAAGACGTGCAATACTAATCCTCACTTAAATGCACTAAATGTAGACAGTGGCTGCCATAGAGATGAAGGTCTAGAGGCCACTGTCTCAACAGAAGATTAAACCTATTTTTCTAGAGAGGGTGAAGGATGAAACATGGAGCAAGGTTAGGAACACATGGAAATATGGAAAGCTTACATTCATTGTACTTTTTTCTTTTCACACAAAGAAACGAGATGTAATTCGGATCCCTCTCTCTAAACACACGAGATCCTAACACCGGTAACGTGGAGTCACTCACTCCCTTGTCACTTCAAATCAGAAGGTTACTGCTTGAAGACGCTTTAATTTGAAAATATGAGTTCATCTATGTTTGACCTGCTTCTAGTACTTACCGTGTTGCAGGTATGGATTTTGTGTTATCATTGTAACCGCTCAGTGAAACAAGTGAGGCATAATCTTGTGCTTCCATCACCACTTTGAGTTGTGTTCATGTTTAAACAGCTCTGTCCCTCACTAGACATGAGCTTCGCGCTGTTTCGCTTATTTAACTGTAAGTAACGCCTCGAGAAACAGCTCTCGAATCACACACGCAAAAAAAGAAAACTTGAATTGGGGTTTTGAGCTGTACTCGAAGATGTAGAGCTGTAGTGTTACCACTTTGATAGAAATCTTCTGCATGGTTCGCAGTCTAACCAGTGTGTAGTTATTATGCATGCTGTCCTTTTTCTTCCATTCTTCCCGGTGCCCAATTACAAATTAATGAAACGTCTAATACCAACAAAAGTCCAAAAAAGTAGTTGTTCTAACCTGGAATCTTCTTGTGATATTGACCTCTGTTGCATTAAAAAAAAAAAGTTATTTAGCCACTTTGGAGTAGTGTATTCATACTATATTGTTCTGTTACTCTTTCCTGTTTTAGTCAAAAAAATGAAGCTCACCCTTTGTGTAGCTAAAAGGCAGCGTGCTCCACCTTTAAATCAAAACTTTGGCCATTAACCAGTAATCATTAGGGAGATTTCCTTTAGTGTTATTTATACACTTGTAATTCCTCTTCACCAGAATCATCATTTCATGTTTTCACTTAATACTGCCAAAGCTTTTCATCTACCACTAGTGATTGGAGAAATGGTGTAATCTCCTCCCCCAGTCCCCCTCGCAAGAGCTAAATGGGTTACCTTCTGTGTAAGTTGATCAGAGTTTCCGCCTAACTCTTGGATTGTAAAAGAATGAACTGCTGATGGGTTTGGTTGAATGTTCGTAGATTTTGGTGTGGTGTACTTGAAAGCAACTTAGCTACAATGCTTAATAAAACTATATTCTTTTAGTACACACTGTTGGTGGTTTATTGATCTCTCTTAACACTGGGACATGTAGTCATAACAATGTGGTGGGCTGCTAACTTTGCAAGAATTTTTATTTTTTTATATCCAAATGACAGTCAAAAGAAAGATTCTGCACCTACACCCATTGCCTGTCTTCTGCGAGGCTAAGCAGATACAGTGCAAAAGCTAGCAAGCTAGTGGCACAAGAATAGTGGTGCAATATCACACTTCTTACTCCCCCACCTCCCAACATCATAGGAGGGAAGAGAGCTGGGTACCACAGAGAGAATGGATGATGCCCAGGATGAAGCTGCCTATTGTACTTTACCTTATTATCTATCATACATATACTGTCCTGCAGTGGATGATCATATTAAACATGGCCAAAGTTTCAAATAATAAGGTCAGTGTATTTACCATGTGATCCAAAAATGCCCACAATATTAGAAAGTGAACAGAGAGTGAGCACTTGGCAACTGTGGGGAGGAAGAACTCCCTTTTAACAGGAAGAAACCTCTGTCAGAAATAGACCTGGGGAGGTGCAGCCGTATGCTGCAACTACTTGTTGGGTGAAAGAGAAGAGACCGCAAACTGTGGTCATCTCCCACACAGCTCTGTGTGTCAAACAAAGTTGTCATTCAGTCTTTAAGTGATGACCTGATGAATCCTGCTTCCGGGTCCAAACTACTCTGCATTTATTAAGGCTGATGTGTTTTTAACATGTGTTAAAGCTTTGTATCTTGTTCTATTTAATCTGAACCAAGCCCCTAAAAAAAGTCAGTGATCACTGTCGGTCTCTCTCGGTTTTTATTATCACTATTCATCTGCAGCATGTTTTAAACCTCAGTTTTTAAAACCTTCCGATGTAACTACAGCCCAGCCCATGCAGCAGTATATTAATGACTAACCTGGTATTGTGGATGGATTATCTCAGTTGTTCTCCTGACTGAAGTTTGGTCCGTTTACAGCATCCTGCCATGCGATTGCATTTGTCCCTAACCATCGGGAACCCTCACGTTAACTTTTATCGAATGGAAAAAAGTTGGCGTTCATCCTCCAGCTTCACTGTGTTTATGTTATGTTAACCATAGCTGTGTAGCTAGCCACCACATAGCACATCATTATATACCATCAGTATATAATAGCAGAGCTGTCTGTTTGAATTGTTTCTGAAATCTCTCAGTCAGAACATGCTGTATCAGCTTTAGATTGAAACTAGCGAGCTAGTTTCGTGCTAACTTCTAACTCCGTTAAACTTCATGCTTTCTGTTTTCATGGATGCCTGGATGTTAAACTTTATTGTTACACCTGGTAGATCAGCCACAGTTATCATTTTATTAAAGATGAAAGAATTTAGACAGTTTTTAACTCTCTGATGCCGCAGTGTCCGTTTGACTTTGGGACCTGAAGCAGAGTTTGGACCTGGAAACGGCTAATGATGTCAGACTTAAAGACCGGATAAAGGTAGGGTGGCCTTCGAGAGAGAGAGAGAGGGAGAGAGAGAGAGAAGTTACAGCTGTAAGAAAAAGGAAGTTTTCTTTGGACTCTATGGAAAAACCTTAGTACACATCCCATGATTTAGTAGCTCGTAGAAGCACTTTAGCAAAAACAAGTAATTATTTTCTGTATGCCATTATCAGTCTCTCACATCGTTCTTGAGAAATTTTGCCCCACTCTTCTTTACAACCTTGCTTCATTTCATTGGCGTTTGATGGCATTGATTTATATACCGCTCTCTTAGGGTGCCATCACAGCATTTCAGTTTGGCTGAGTTTTTGACTTTGGGTTACTGCAACACCTTGATTCTTTTGTTTTCCAGCCATTCTGTTGCAGATTTGTGCTTGACATCACTGTATTGTTGCATGACTCAGCTTCAACCAAGCTTTAGGTTTTGGACAGACGGCCTCATATTTGATGCTTAAGCACTTTGGTATACAAAGGAGTTTATGGTCAACTCAATGTCTTCAAGGTGCCCAGTTCCTGTGACTGCACGACGAGCTCAAATCATCACCCCATCCCCACCACTGTGCTTTTCAGATGGTATGCAGTATTTATGCTGATATGCTGTGTTGGATTTTTGGGCAAACTTCTTCGCTTTGGTCTTGTCTATCCAAAGGACATTATTTCAGTAATCTTTTGGTTTCTTCAGATGCAACTTTGCAAACCAAAGCCATGTTGCCATGTTCTCTTTAGAGACAAGAGGCTTTCAGACAAGCCATAGTTGTTTGGTCTTTTTCTAAATGTAACATGTTTAACATGCTAACTGTAGCGGGGTTTTTTTGCAATTTCCCTGAAGATTACATGGTTTGATTGGGGGTGAATTTCTTCTGCTTTCATAGAGGTGAGGCTGCATAGAGAAAACTTTTTTTCACACCACTGCAAAATGGCTTGTTTAATACATAAAACCGTGCAGACCGAGATTTGGTGTCATGGACAAAACCTCATGCTGGTTTTCTATCAATCAGCCAGCAAGCGCAGTGGACTTGTGAAGAATGCAACATGTGTCTAACATGGAATCAGCTGTTCTCGTAAGTTTATAGTTCAACTACCTTATTACAAAATGTCATTTGATTTCGATTCTGTTTTGCTGAGATGATGTTGAAATATTTTTATGATTGTATTATTATTATTAATAGCAATTGTATTATTATTATTATTATTATTATTATTAAATTCCAAATACATGAAATGTAGTAAAAATAATAATAATACTAATAACAACAACAACAACTGTATTATAGAGAGGATATCATGATGTAGAGAAATAGTGTGTAATCTCGTAATAACAGATTATGTAATAATTAAACAATTATATCTTTCCTAATGGAGGCTATGAACACGGTATTTAAATTGTATTCATCGATTAACAATAAACTGTCTGGGAACAGAAAGCGTTTATTTCTCGGCATTTGAGCGTTCCACTACAGGGAAAAAACATCCGCAGGTCCATTTTAGATCGATCTTTACGCTCATTCATCGGATCTAAAGCTGCTCCCTGACGTAACTTACATTTGTTTATTTATTTACCTCGCAGCGACATCGAGACTACATTTTCTTGTGGCTCCTAATATGAGCGCTTCGGTGCCGCGCAGTCACCAGGGGGCATGCACATAGTAATAATAACAATAATAATGCATTTGAGGAAAGCCTGCTACGACGAGCCTCCATCGTTTCTAGCTCCCCGCACAAACGCCAACCCGGCCGCGGCGTGATGGAGCTGTGCGCTTAGGTTCATGTGTCCGGCGGGACTGCCCCTGGCTTTTTTTCTGGGGAAGATCATATTGGATCATATTGTTTGCAGGACGTTGTTCCTCCTGCAGCCCCCCCAGTCTATCCCGACGTAGTTGTGAATTGAACATGGCGACTGTACCAGTATATTGCATCTGCAGATTACCTTACGACGTGACCCAGTTTATGATCGAGTGCGATGCTTGCAAGGACTGGTTCCACGGCAGGTAAGTCCCGATTGTTCCCCGTACTGTATTTTGGGGCGGTTTGCATTTGTGGGAAACAAACAAAAATGGCGAGGTCTCGGTTGCGTTTGACAGCTTTGTGGCTCTCAGTCGCCCGTCTACATCTGAAGAGAGGCCGCTTGGAGAAGAAGAAGAAGGCGGAGTTATATATAGCCGACCGGGGTTGTGACATTTTTTCGCGAATAACACAAAACAGATTTCCCTTATTGGAATAAATACGGTGGTTTATGGGAGGATTTTGGTGTGAGCTTCGGCTATTAATTGCACTTAACGGCTCTTTAACATCCCCGCATAGCCCCAGCCTGCCTTCCCGTTGTAAGGAGCGGACGACAGCGGTGGAAGCCTCCGCAAACTCGCCGCTCATTTTTGTGACAAATGCTCGTCCTTCCAGACACGTTAAGGGCAACATTTCGCCCGTATTGCTGTGAAATATTCTCACATTCGAGTCGCTCCAGTTTTCACCGGCCGTGTTAACCGAGCGCGGTGGAAAATCACGACTCGAGTCCGAGCTTCCCGAACTCAGCCCCGCAGCCTTCCTGCCAGGCGGCAGCTATGGCTGACAATAGCCCGTGCTGGATGTCCTTAAGCTTCAGCAGCGGAAGGGAAATAATTATTAGTATTCGTTTGACTGGTTTGTCACTACTGTAGACTACGATTGTTAGCTCATACGTCTCCCCGAGTATAGTGCGAAACGTATCGCCCGCCGCTGCTCATCACTTTCCCTGCCGTACACACACTGTAATGGTCTCAACCAAATCCCAGTTATCATCTTTTCGTTTTTGCCTGCTGTCGTTATATCTGTTCTTACACGAGTCTGTGTCTGGACTGGCCTTTGCTTTGGGGTGTTTAGAGCTGTTCGGCTGCTCTCTGCCTGTCTTTTTGTTAACCCGTCATTTGTTAATCGCGTTTCTTTCGGTGAACAAGCCCTTCAGAGCATTGAACAGTATTTACGCGCCTGAACGTTAACCCTTTAATGTTCCTCCGCCGGCTGCCCACCGTCTGTGTCACACTGTCTAAATCATTCGAGAATTAAGGGATGGGAATAGTCCAAGACCTACAAGCCAAACCACCAGCAAAATTCATGTTTTCTCCCCACACCCCCTTTTTAACCAGAAACATCGTATTTCTGCTTCTGTTATTACCTGCATCTCACATTTTCACTTACCTGTCACATTCTGTAAGTTTTTGATCCTGATAAAAATAGAGCAACTGCATTTTTCAAACCATAAGTATATTTAAAGTGGATGTGCACACACCGTACATTGGCACTCCAATTATTCAGGCCCCTGAGGTGGACCATCATGAGGAATAAATCAGGTTATACACATCAGGTTCCCTTTAAAAATTTAACAAATGTTGGACCGCGTAATGCATTTCTTCGCAAATTAATATTAGCGATAGACCGCTGATAAATACTTGCATTTTAAAATAATATTCATGTGCATGTTCAGTTGTTAGGAGCGGATGTGTTAAGTTCACATGTATCATCAATATAATTATGATTCACAGTCTTAGCATGAGTCCACACGTCATGATGTGATGTAACAGAAACAAAATCTAATCATTATCCTCTAAGTGATCACTGAATCCTCAGGGACTTGTACACATGGTGATCCATACATGTATAGGTATCACATATACATTGGCTGTTAGAGTCAGAAACAATAGTTCTACAAAGAGCTGCAGCAGCCTAGCTTTGCCATGTCTGACAACACTCTACTTTCCTACAACCTTTATGCATTCGTTTTTATATCCTGTAGTCATTTTGGTTTGGGCCACAGTTGAGTCACTGCAGTGTTCAGGACAGCGTTTTGGAGATGCTGCTTGCAGTCATGGCACCCAGCTGTTGTTGATCAGGAAACAGTTCAAACGCTAACTGCTCCTAAAACCACACTGTCTGGTTTTCACTGTACATTTCTGTTTTATCTTCATGTTAAATGAACAAAACCAAGTTAGTTAGCCTTGGACTTGTTGAATTTTTAAAATGGCAACTTTTTTAAAAAAATCAACCTTATAATAAAAGTGCCTTTATTGAGGAAGGTACCTTTTTAGCCACTGGTTTAGTCTGTGTTAGTTCATTATTAATACTCGTGGGAGCTCAGTTTACCACCTGGCTTCAGTCTCACTGCACTTATCAACCCTTTATACAAAAAGCAAGCAGCTGTTTTCAACAAATAAGCTACAATAAACCCACAGTTAGTGACAAAGCTAGCTGGTGATGCCTTATCCAAAAAGCAGTAGTTGGAATATTTTTCTCAGGAGATGGTGACCAGTTGTTAGATAAAAGAGAAAAAAAAGTAAAAATAAAGATTTAGAACACATGTTGTTACAGTGAAAAATAACTGGTTCAAACCTCAGTTAGGTCCTTTCTGTTTACAGTTTGTATCTTTGCACTGTGCTTGCATGGGTTTTCTTACCCATGGATGTGAACTAGACGAGTGTTCAAGTATGTAGAATAAAAGAATACCAACATTCTGAAAATGCAACATGCCCACCAGCACAGAAAAAACAACACACTGAACAGCAAAAACTATAAGCAAAAGATTGCAACTAGTGCAGCTGCCACAATAACTCTGCCCTGACTTAATGATAAGAAGGGCCGTAAGAGTTATTTCAGGAAGTAGTTTGTGTTGTTATCACGAAATACATTTTACCACTTTGTCTGAGACACTTGTCATTGCTGTTGTAAAATCAGTTGTGATCCAAAGGCTAAAATGTTTGCAGTGGCTAACATTATATAAATGCTGAAGCTAACATGACGTAACTAATGTTGTCTTATAGGAATGTCAGTAGGCTGCCTGTCAATCATCCTAACATCTCAGTCTATGTTCTGTCAACTGAATATAATGTTAACATTTTAAACAAATGGTCTATCAACACCATGTCAGTGGCTTAAATCACTTTTTAATAAATAATTATGGCTGAAATCATCTAATTCTCTTTGTACTGGTGCTGACTACAAAATGTTTGGTATTGTGACATTCTGAGTAAGTAAGACTAATAAATGCTATATAAATATACAAGGCCATTCCTTTCCAAGACAACTGATATGTTGCTTAACACCAACATTTATGTATTTAAAGTCCGTCAAATTGTAACAAAAGCTGTCTTAACAAAATATTTGTTTTGTTTTGACTTGTTATCAGGTATTGGTAAATGATGTTTAAACTAATACTGTAATACATATTATATATTACCTTATTACAATTTTGAGCAGTTGTTCTTCTCACTTGAAAAGACGTTTGCAGTTATTTTGGCGCTGCATGAATTCACTTTATGCTTGTGGTAATTAGTAAAAAAACGTTCTTTACTTTGAATTTGTACGTTGACCAGCAGCCATGGTGAGTTAATGCGTGTGAATGAGTGAAACACTGGCATTAACCATACAGCTGCATTTACATGGTGTAGTGAAGTTGTAAATGAGCAGAGGGAAAGTAAACAGAGGACAGCCGTCTTAACTAGCGCTATTCTATTCTACTTTACGCAGTCAAACTGGAATAAGGCTAAGCAACTGAAACCAGGTGTAACCACATTCTGCACCAAGATGTGTGGACACCAGCACTGAAGAAACCAAGGCTAGGGCTGCTAGCATTGCTGGGGTTAGCTAGACTTTAAAAACTAATCTGACACTGTGTGTGTTTGCAAAGTTATACACAGCGCAAAGTGTTACATAACTGAGCGACATTTAAAACATGAATTGTTTAACAGGGAAGATAATTAATGGTTTCATATAGCCACTAAAATACACACAGTGTATTTGTTTGGACAATGTTGAACTTTGTCTATTTAAAGTGTGTTTAAACAAGTAGCAAAGCAATCAGCAGGGACATCCGTAACACATGTGTGTCTTTGGCCTACAAGAATTACTCCATGAGTGTATCGACAGGTCATCCAGAAGGTCACTTACCTCAGATAGTGTCAGTGGAGTGAAAAGACAAAAGTTTGGGTTTTGGATGTTTGGCATAAAACTAACACAGCATTTCATAAAAAGAACATCATGCGAACATCATATCAGTCATAGTGGTGGTAGTGTGATGGTAGTGTAGTTCTGCTCTTTACCAGAAAATCTAGAAGGAGAGTGTCATCAGTTCTTTCCATGAAGCTGGGTTGTGCAGCAGGACAAAGATCAAAAATACACAGTGGCTTAGTAAAAGTCCAACTTAAGTCCTGTCGACATGCTTTGCCATGACCTTAAATAGGTCCTTCATGCTTGAAAAACCTCCAATGTGGCTGAATTAAACCAACTCTACAAAGAAAAGTGAGGCAAAGCGTTGTGAAAGACTCATTGTCAGTCATTGCAAATGCTTGATTGGAGTTCTCGCTACCAATGGTTGCACAATTGGTGATGAGATATAGGAGGCATTTACTTTATCACACAGGACCAGGTAGATTTGGATATCATTTTTCCTTTAAACTGCATTTTGTATTTACTTGTGTTATCATTGTCTAATGTTTAAATTAGTATGACAATCTTAAACAAATGGAAAGAAATCAGGAAAGGGTTAGGGAAAGGAAAAGGGATATCATGTGTTTGTGTTTACAGTGGGGGAAATAGCTTTGTAAGTTTGGCCACTTATAAACACAAACAGTCTCAAATTTTATGGTATTGTCATTTTGATGGAAAGAGACAGACTAGCAACCAAAAATCCAGAAAAAAGCATGTCACATAAAAGTTATAAACTGATTTTCATGCCATTGAGTGAAATAAGTATTTGATCCAGAAGGATTGGTTGTATGCCACATGGGCACACAGATTACAATCAATCAATCAATTACAGATACTCCTGACCTCAGCTTATGTGTATAAAGCACACCTGTCCACAGAATCAATTTCTTCCATTCCAACCTCTCCACCACCAGCTCAAGACCAAAGAGCTATCAGGACATCAGGGACAAGATGTAGACCTGCACGAGCCTGGAAGCAAGACGCTTGGTGAGAAGGTGACAACTGTTGGTGCGATTATTTGACAGTGGAAGAAATATGAAATGACCATCTATTGCCCTCAGTCTGGAGCGCCATACAAGATCTTGCCTCATGAGGATGGACTGAAGTCTCTCGGTGCCTGCAAGGTTCCCCTCACTCAAGAAGGCCCATGTACACGCCTGTGAACCTGTGCCAGTGAACCTGTGCCAGTGAACCTGTGCCAGTGAACCTGTGCCAGTGAACATTTCAATGATTCAGTGCTATCAATCTAAGTACTATGGTTAGATGAAACGAACTCAGCCCATCAGCGTTGGAAGAAGAGAAATGCAGAGTATGACACAAAGAATACTATACCAACTGTCAAGTGCTTTGGGGCTGTTTTTCTGCTTAGGGCTCAGGATGACTTCACCGCATTAAGAAGTCAGTGGACGAGTCAATGTAATGTAAAGTCCTGGACGTGCACCTCCTTCCCTCTGCACTGAAGATGGGTCACAGATGGGTACTACCAAGGCAATAAAGGAGTGGCTAAAGAAGAAGCACATTAAGGTCACGGAGTGGCAGAGCTAGTCTGCAGACCTCAATCCTATAGACAATCTGTGGAGGGAGTTGAAGCTTTGAGTTGCCAAGCAGCAGCCAAGCAACCTAAAGGATTTACAGAGTCTAACACAGGAGAAGAGCGGCGAAATCCTTCCAGAGATATGTAGAAGCCTGATGACAAGACATGTTCTTACTGTTTTCACCAATTACTCTAATGCTTTTTTCACTTAATGACATGCAAATCATGTTATAACTTTTATGTAATGTGTTTTTTATGGATTTTTAAGTGGATATTTTGTCTCTCTCCATTCAAATAAAGCCACAATAAAAAATAGACTGTTCATTTCTTTGTAAGTGAGCAAACTTACAAATTCAGCAGGACATCAAATAATTATTTGCCAACTTTTTAAAAAACATTTTCTGATTAGATCTTTGTCATTGAACACAGAGCATTGAAAATGAGTTAGGAGCTTCAGCAGTGTGAAGCATAAAGTAGCATTATAAATTAAATAAAGAATGTATGGCAACTTGATAATTTAGCAACTATCTGCAGCTTCTTGAAATCTGATGAATTAATAGCAATTACTTATTAGCCAACATGATTGTATATACATGTACTTATCATATTTAATCATTCCTCCCTGCCTTGGCACACACCGACTTTACACAGCCCTCCAATGCCCTTGAAATCCATCTCTTTCCCTTTTTTTAAATGATTGAAATTTTATATATAATTGTTTTTGGCATTTTGCCTTTATTGGATAGGAACAGTGGAGATAGACAGGAAAGCGGAGAGGGAGAGAGTTGGGAAGATGCAGCAAAAGGCGCCGGGTCAGACTCAAACCTGTGCCGCTGCTTTCTGGTCATGTGGTATGTAGCAGCCTGCTGACCCACTAAGCTAAACTGGTGCCCAAATGGTTGCAGTTTTCCTCAGAGCAAACAAGTCTCAAGACTAAAAGCAGGTTTTGATGACTTTGAGCTTTATTTAACTTATTGAAATATATAACATGCCCTGCAGCAAATCTGCAATTTGTTGGACGATGTTCAGTGTGACTTATTATATGGAACAAGACACAAAATATTATTCTGCTTATTAGATAGATGTTATCCTCACGGCGGCAGACACTTTACCTAATAAAAATATATGTTTATATATTTAGATGCACTGTAAGAAAAGAGATTCTGCGAGCTGGTGATGGAGACTTGATTTCAAGAACATGCCACCTGTAAAGATTTGCTTTATGATATAAAAGTGTAGCAACACTACACTATATGTCTTCTTTCACAGAATGGCTTCATCAGTGCGTCCTGGGGTTGACTGTGTTAAAGCTTTAACTAAAACCATGGTTAGCTGTGGTCATTGCTTAGAACCACAGTTGCATTATGTGTCATTCCCACACTAGCCACAGGGGAAGGCCCCTTCTGGCCACACTGGGTACTGGGGAGTTGCTGTACAATAGCTTTATATGAACTTCTTACTGCTGGATTGACTGTGGTAAAATAAATGCTCTATTAAAGCTAAACAGAGAGTTAAAACAGGACTACAGCTCACCGGCTTTACATAGCTGGATGTATGGGGACTTGCATAGTACAGAAACAGTTGTCAGCAAGTCTTGCGCATAACACAAGCCAAATCAATACATCCTGCAACTGCTTCATAGTAAAAGCCTGAGGAAATTTGCTGAGCATGCAGGTGACAGAACATTTAAGATTTAATTGCAGCTCTGACACCACAGACGTAAATGACAGTTGTGGAAGGAGTGAGGCAAGAGCAGGAATAATATGAGTTAGATCTCATTGTCTCATCTGTCATTCAAGACTCACATCATTCCAGTATATTACTGTTCAATTCAATTCACTTTTATTTATACAGCACCGGATAACAACAACAGTTGCCTCAAGGTGCTTTATATTGTAAGGTAGACCCTCCAATAATATAAATATATATATATAAAGAAAACAGAAAACATATGATCCCCTATGAGCAAGCACTTTGGCAACAGCGGGAAGGAAAAACTCCCTTTTAACAGGAAGAAACCTCCAGCAGAATGAGGCTCAGAGAGGGGCGGGGCCATCTGCCACGACAAGATGGGGGCTGAGGGGAGGAAGACTGAACAAAAGACATGCTGTGGAAGAGAGCCAAAGATGAATGATTAAATAATTAATTAATGATTAAATGCAGAGAGGTTTATAAACACATAGTGAGTGAGAAAGGTGACTGGAGAAGAAACACTCAATGGAATCCCCCAGCAGCCTAGACCAATTCCAGCATAATAAGGGAGGATTCACGGTCACCTGATCCAGCCCTAACTATATGCTCTAGCAAAAAGGAAAGTTTTAAGCCTGATCTTAAAAGTAAAGAGACAGTGTCTGTCTCCTGAATCCAAATTGGAACCTGGAAGAGGGCTCTGACAGCTGAAAGCTATGCCTCCAATTCTACCTTTAAATATAGTAGGAATCACAAGTAAAGCTGCAGTCTGAGAGCAGACTGCAGCTCTAATGGGGTGATATGGACATTAAGATAAGACGGAGCCTTCCTATTCAAGACCTTATATGTGAGGAGCAGGATTTTGAATTCAATTCTGGATTTAACAGGGAGCCAATGGAGGGAAGCCAAAACAGGAGAAATCTGCTCTCTCTTTCTAGTCCCTGTCAGGACTCTTGCTGCAGCATTTTGGATTAACTGAAGGCTTTTCAGGGAGTTTTTAGGACTTTTGATAATAATGAATTACAGTAGTTAAAGTTGGGAGTCATCTGCATAGCAGTAAAAATGTATGCTATGCCTTCTAATAATAGTGTCTAAGGGAACTGTGTATAATGTAAACAGAATTGGTCCTAGCACGGAACCCTGTGGAACTCCATAACTAACAAATTGGAGACTGTTAGATAGATATGATTCAAACCACTGCAGCGCAGTACCTGTAATACCTACAGCATGTTCTAATCGCTCTAATAGGATATTATGGTCAACAGTATCGAACGCTGCACTGAGGTCTAGCAGGACAAGCACAGAGATGAGTCCACTGTCAGAGGCCATAAGAAGATCATTTGTAACCTTCACTAAAGCTGTTTCTGTGCTGTGATGAGCTCTGAAACCTGACTGAAACTCTTCAAATAAGCCATTCCTCTGCAGATGATCTGTTAGCTGTTTGACAACTACTCTTTCAAGGATGTTTGATATGAAAGGAAGGTTGGAGATTGGCCTATAATTAGCTAAGACAGCTGGGTCTAGAGCTACATTCTGTATTACACATAAAGTAAGATATCCAAAAGTTTCTTGGTATTAGAAGACATATAAGCCTAAGAAAACAGAGAGGAAGCATTTTGTATTCAAAAAACAAATATCACTGGCTTTTTAAGTATGTTCAGATCGATTTCTTAAGGTTATTCTGCGACTCAGAAGAGCAAAGCATGTTGTAGAATGAGGATGTCAAGCTCGTCTTGAAACACATACACCCTGCTTTGATCTCAAGTGGGCTGATAAAACCCAGTAATTTTTCTGTTATTTAATTGTTTAAAACTTAATTACTTTCATCTTTTGTGAATGGCCATGTATCAGGTCCTTATCAGTAGGAAAAGCTGTAAAACCTGTGAAAATACAGTTAAACATCCAAAATTTATGCCATTTATGCTCACGTTTTCCAATTGGAATCTTTGCCAGGACTTATTTTTTAAAACCCTCTTCAAGAATGTAGTTCATTGTAAAGTAGCTCCCTTTTGTTTGTTATACTAAAAAAAAAGTCATGACAAAATAATCATAAACGAATGTATTATTTTGTATTTCTTTATCTAACCGTCTTTTTCTTCTTACTAACTATTTAAATGCTTGCACAGTTCACTTGTCTGGGACTTTGATAACAAGTGGCTGTAGCTCAATAGGTAGAGCTGGTTGCTTCCTAGTTGGAACATGGGTGGTTTGATCCCTGACTGCATGCCAAATATCCTTGGGCAAGATACTAACCCCAAGTGAATGTGTATGAATATCAGTTTGAAAGCATAGAAAAAAGTTCTATTGTGAAAGGGTGACTGAGGCATATTGTATTGAGTGCTCAGGTAGAGTAGAAAAGCACTTTATAAGAAGCAGTTCATATACTATTTTACTGAAACCTATGCTCATTTCCAGTTTGCTTATTGTAGGTTTTAAGGTTGGGCAATTGGACGAATATATCGACTATGATAGGTTGCCCTGTTGTCGATAGTTTTTACAAGGGCTATTTATTTATTTATTTGTCCATGAGTAATTTTGCTGATAATGTTGGTTGAAGCCAACAGAAGCAGTCAACAGAAATAAATAATAGCACTGTTTTAACCGCACCCTCCTCAGATTGCGCCCAAATGCAGCAGTGATTCGTTTACTCAAACTCATAACAGAAAGAAAGATCGGCAGTAGCCTATGTTCAGAAAAAAAGCATTTTATTTAAATAAAAAAACTCAATGGTGGGGAGGGAAACAAAGAGAAACTGGCTTCTTTAACCACTATAACCGTGTTTACAGGCCGTTCCAGTTTTTATCTGTCTTACACACTCAACCAAACAACACATTAGTTAAAAATCAAAATGTCTCTTCCAGCGAACATTAAAAAAAAATCTCCAACGTAAACTTAAGTCTTTTGTGCGATTCGGCACATCTCAAATAACTAAATAAATAAATAAATAATCCAAAAAGTAGCTACATTAATACTGAAACAAACGAGAAGAGACAAAAACAAAACTTATAAATTCTTTGACAGGAAAGCAAGCATGTTTACTTTCTCAGGTTTTAGCAGTGTGCACAAGTGGTTACCAACATTACCAGCAGTGTTGAAGACACGTTATGAAAGTGTGCTTGTGGCTGGTACACACAGATATTTCTGGGCCATGTGTGACATCAATGGGAAACGTTTTTCATTTTCCACCAAACCAGTGGATCATCTTCTCCGTCTACGACCTCCTCACTGAGATAAAAGTCCATTTCTCCTCCAGTGTGCAATTTGGGAATTAGTTCGTCCATGTTTGGACTTCTTTCTGTGTTCTAAACGCGCCATGCATGATTACATTGCTCTGCTCATCAAAAAGTCTGCGCATGCGCGAATATATCGCCTATCGTCGGTTATTGGACTGACGATTGTTGGTTGCAAAAATAGCTTTGCATTAATCACACTACACAGTAGGGGTGGGCGGTAGAAACGGTATATGGTAGAAACGATATGAATTTGGCCAACGGTAGAGATTTTGACTATACCGCTGTGCCGCGATAGCGCATGTTGATGGTGTTATCAAGCCTGTTTTGGTCGTAAGCATCGCAGCGGCTGCAAGCAATATCATCTCCAAATTATGCTGGGCAACAGTAATAGCAAAGAGACGAAACACGTTTTGGAATATGAGAAAAGCCAAAAACTACGCTTCCTCCTCTTCTGTACCATTGATTCATTAATGTTGAATTCTCTGGCAGCTGCTCTATTCCCATGTTGTTGCAGTATATTAATGACTAACCTCATATTGTGGATGGATTATCTCAGTTGTTCTCCTGACTGAAGTTTGGTCCGTTTACAGCATCCTGCCATGCGATTGCATTTGTCCCTAACCATCGGGAACCCTCACGTTAACTTTTATCGAGTGGAAAAAAGTTAGCGTTCATCCTCCAGCTTCACTGTGTTTATGTTATGCTAACATAGCTGTGTTGCTAGCGATCACGTAGCACATCATTATATACCAGCTAGCCCAACTTCAGTAACCCTACAAACGTCACGGCTGTTTAGTTTTCTGTCTTCATTTATGTTGGAAGTGATAGCAGAGCTGTACGTTTGAATGTTTCAGAAATCTCTCAGTCAGAACATGCTATATCATGTTTAGGTGGAAACTAGCGAGCTAACTTCCTGCTAACTTCTAACTCTGTTAAATTTACTAAATTCTGTTTTCATGGATGCCTGGATGTTAAACTTAATTGTTACACCTGGTAAAGCAGCAATGCTGATCATTTTATTAAAGATGAAAGAATTTAGACAGTTTTTAACTCTCAGTGATGCCGCAGTGTTCGTTTGACTTTGGGACCTGAAGCTGACGGAGTTTTGGACCCAGATTACTCCGCGAGGCTCCTGACTACGGTAGCCGTAATGCTCTGACAATCCATCAAGCGGTGCGGCTTCGTAGCTTACCAGAGTCGGACTAAAACAGTTTTTGAGTGATTTTTGAGCGCCATGTACCACATAAAATCAGTTCGAAGTCAGTAAGCACAACCAGAATTCATACATAAGGCGCACTGTTGATTTTTGAGAAAATTAAAGAATTTTGAGTGCGCATTATAGTGCGGAAAATACGGTATACAGAAGAAAAGAATATATCGCGATATATATCATTACTGCACATGCTTCAAATGATACTGCAATATGGATTTTAGGCCATATCGCCCAGCCCTACTACACAGGAATCCTTGTTGTCTTATATTCTATATTAAGTATACACTTGACCACAGTGAGATACATACTGTGCACTGAATTGTGTGAACCTGTGGTAAAATGAAGAATGATATTGTATCAGTCTCTGTAGAGCAGTAAGCATCAATGCTGTGCCTCACACAGGAGGGTAAGAGGTCAAAGTCAGTTTCAGAACTGCTCAAATACCGCACTCACGAAGAGATGAAAGAACTCTGGTGTAGCCCAGACCTGACCCAGGTTTAAAAATACATCCTGTTCTGTTAAAATCACTTTGTAAACTGAGGCAGCAACAGGTAACATGAGTGTGAATTCAGTCTGTCACTGTGAGACGTGTCTATAATTTCCTTTGTTACTAAAAGTTGTGCACTTTTCACATTTAGTATGGATTTAAAGCCACTGATGTTAAAATGTCATGAAGAGCCATGTGTCCCTCTGTCCAAACACACCCACCCACTCTTCTGTGTGACTTCAGTGGACGTGAGAGGGCCTGGTAGTAAAGCTGTGGAGCTACCACAAAGAGTCAAAAGAATACATTGTGTAGAAACTCCCAGTTCACCGAGTTTGAGAACAGCGGCTCCAAACGGGAGGAATTTGCACTTGCAGGAGTCGGGGGCAGCAGCAGTTAGAGAGAGAAGGGAAGAGCTGTGCATCTCTGTCATCATAACAAACCACACTAATGCTTTCTTGAAATACCTTTCAGTTTTGGTGATTTTTCCTTTGCTGCATTTGAGCTGCAAAAATCTTGTTTTTTTCTTCACTTCAAAAGTACAACTTTTGCAACAGCAACAGTCATTTTCTCACGACTAGCAGGTTGCCCTTGTGCTAATTCAAGCAACATTTCCTTTTACTATAGTCGTGCTACAAACCACAGAGCTAGAGTATAGACTGCTTCTGCATCTGTGTAGATGGATATTTATAGGCTACTGACTGATACATGTTCCAGTGCTGAGGTCTTGATGGCCCTCTGCTGTCTGTCAGCGTAGACCATGCATCACTTCAAAGGACCATGCTGATGTTTTTTGGTTTGTGACCACGCTGGAGTGTAGATTTTTCTTTCCTCCTCTGTCCAGACACTGACATCTGTTCTTGTCATGTCAGTACAAATTCATTTGTAGACGTATACAAAATCGATTTATATGCATATACTGTTAGAAAGAGCCAGAAGAAAAGTTCTGAATATTTTTCAGTAATTTAAGGTTTTTCAAAAGGTGGCTTCAAATTTTTGACTTTTAACTGATTTTTTTTTTCATTTTTAGTCTTTTTACTGAAAAAGACGCCACCATGAGATGTCATGACCTCCCATAGACCTAAGTATGTAATAGATAAATAATCAAGAATTCTGGCACTTTTTAATGTTAACATCTCATGAAATAGCGAAAACGTTCCTTTTTAATTTACTATTTATTTTATCCCGTCTTTTTTTTTTTTTTACAGTTGAAAAAGATGAAAGCTAAATTTGCTGCACAAGCAGTTCTTTATAATGTGGAAGAACAGACCAGTTGTTGAAATTGTACTTCATTTTAAGAATTAGGATGATTTAATCCTAATTTCCAATGGTTTATTAGGTAAAAGTTTTACTGAACCAGTTTCATAGCCTTGCTTTGAAAGGTCGTTCAACCAAAATGTTATATTTAAACACATTTTTCAGGGCACTGGGACAGTGTAACGAGGCTTTCTCATTATTTTCTTATTATTTTCTGACCAAAGTGACTAACTGTTTAATCCAGAAAATAAAACGAGGCCTTCTTAATGATCCTTCTGCTCTTTCAGTGCGGACCATGAATCGCAGGTGAATTTTATCAACCCAAATGAATGAAATGAGAAAAATGAATTATGAAATAAATGTATTTATTTATTTATTTATTTTAAAAGAGCCAAAGGGAAAATTTGAAAGAAATTTCTCTCAACCTTTGTTTACAAACTATATAAAATAAAAACGTTGTGTGTATTCCAGCTGAAGATTAATATTCAAAGCATTTCTTCACTTTAAGAGCGAAATCCTCCCCAACCAGTCGCAGCAGATGGCCCCGCCCCTCCCTGAGCCTGGTTCTGTTGGAGATTTCTTCCTGTTAAAAGGGATTTTTTCCTTCCCACTGTCACCAAAGTGCTTGCTCATAGGTGGTTGTCTGTGGCTTCACTGTGGTTATTCAAAATTAAACTGAATTGAATTAAGATCTGTGCTTGCCACTATTATTTGCCCTCCATGCTGTCTTCTGTTTAGAAAATAAATTTACATTTCCAAGATGAATAATCTACCCAAGCTTTTTCCTCACGGTGCCGCAGCCAATCACACTTTTACTTTAGTTCATGTGCAGAAGGCTGTTCCTCACCATTAAAAAGTATTTCCTCTCTCATTTCAGCTGCGTCGATGTTGATGAAGACGATGCTCCAGACATCGACATTTATCACTGTCCAAACTGCGAGAAGACCCACGGCAAATCCACATGTGAGGAGTTGCACTGATTCAAATAATTGAAATCTTATGTGGTGTGATCATTCCACCTCTTCTCATTTGCTGGAACAATTTAGATTTGATTGCTGTCAAGTACTGTCTGATTCTTTTTGTTTGCTCTCTAGTGAAAAAGAAAAAGAACTGGAGCAAACATGACACGGGCCAAAGCACAGATATCAAAGCCGTTCAGAACGGCAGTCAGGTCTTCATCAAGGAGCTCCGCAGCAGAACGTTTCCGAGGTAAAAACACAGAACAACTCCTTACATGAGAACAATCGCATTATAGTTCCTTTTTTCATGTTCTTCCTCTACAGTATTTCTATAAGAAATCTTTAGGCCTCTGTGAGTTCGTTTTTTGTATCTTTTACATTTATTTTGGGTTACACTTTGTTAAACAGACAAAATGAAAAGTCAGTCTAGACAGTTCCATAAGGAGGGTTAGAAGTGAAACTGTGAAACTAACTGGTGGACGTTAAGAGATGAAAAAAAAAACAAGAAAACTTTAAACTTAAATTAAAAATGAAAAGCTTCATTAACGGCTCAGTCCTGGTGGGGACGTCATCAAAGTGGAGCACTGAACTAATGTCATGCTGGTTCACATTACAGTTACAGTACACCAAGAAAAACAACTTGTCCACTTAAATACATGTTTACAACAATAACAGGTAGCTATTCCAGGTATTCCATGTTCACCAATCACCCATATAGTCCTTTGCTGTGTACAGTCGATTCATATCGAGGATTCTCCCCAACCGGTCGTAGCAGATGAGCCTGGTTCTGCCGGAGGTTTCTTCCTGTTAAAAGGGAGTTTTCCCTTCCCACTGTCGCCAAAGTGCTTGCTGATAGGGGGTCATATGATTGTTGGGTTTTTCTCTGTATGTATTATTGTAGGGTCTACCTTACAATATAAAGCACCTTGAGGTGACTGTTGTTGTGATTTGGCGCTGTATAGGGCTGGGCGATATATCAAAAATTTATCGTTACCGAAATTTATGACTCTCATCGACGTCATTTTGCCCATGTCGGTAAATTCGGTATTTAAAAAAAAAAAGAAAAGGCACGTGCAGGTTGGCGATGTTCATGTCCCTTTAAGACGCTGTGCTACGTTACAGACTTGACGGGGTGGAGTCACATGACTCTACTACCTGTCAGTGTTGCCAACTTAGCGACTTTGTCGCTATATTTAGCGAGTTTTCAGACCCCCTTAGCGACTTTTTTTCTAAAAAGCGACTAGCGACAAATCTGGCGACTTTTTCTGGTATTATTGGAGATTTATTTATGACGACTTTTTGACGTGAAAGTGGGTATCGCTTTTACTCTCAACAAGCAGCGGGTGCTGCCGTGGGCACCTCGCCCGTACCAAAGCGCTCACGGGTGGAGGATAGTCCTCCCCCAGCTGCTATCAGGGCAGACTATGTTCACACCTATGCGTCCGAACTGCAAATGAATCGCGCATGAGCGAAGCCGCTGCTCCCGCACTGACTGTAACGCAGTCAGTTCTTCTTTTACTGTTATGCTGTTTTGTGGATCACGAGGTTTAAAACTACTTATAAACACACACACACACACACACACACAAAGTAACTCCACCAGAGTGCCTATTTCGGGTCTTTTTTGCCGGTCCAAGCCCGGATAAAGGTGCAGGGTTGGAATTCTGACTTTAAAAAAAACAATAATTGCTAAAATAAATTTAATTTGTAGTTCTAAATAAATTCTAAATGCATTTAGGACGTTTTTTACTCACTTTATGTCTCTTCCACGATGTTATTTCTCTCTCCAACAAGGTAGGTTACAATTATATTAGCATGACCAATTATGCAAATTAGGCGATGATGTCATTTAGTGACTTCTGGCGACTTTTAGGACAACCAATAGCGATTTTCCTTACTGAGGAGTTGGCAACACTGCTACCTGTAACAAGACGAGACACGGGTGAACAAATGGAGGACGATTTAAATGTTGAAGCAGCAGCGACGGAGGTAGAGCTGGTGGAGGAGGAAGAGGAGACGCTTGTTAACAAAAAAAATGCATCATCAATCGTTTGGCAACATTTTGGATTCAACAAGGATGATATTGATCAAAAAATTGTTAAATGTAAACTCTGCAAAAAGACTGTTGCGTCAAGTCAAGGTAACACAACCAACCTCTTCCACCACCTGCAGCACAACCATGTGATTCGTTTGTTTCAACGTTTGTTTTTTTGGCACTTGGGGTGGTTATCGTCCATTTATCGTTATCGAGGTTAACTGCTCAATTTATCGTGATATTGATTTTAGGCCATATCGCCCAGCCCTAGCGCTGTATAAATAAAACAGCAATGAATTGAGTCTCTGACTGTATCTGGCCACACCCCTACTAACCCAGGCATTCATACTATAAAACATCACACATGGGATTTTGTAATGTGAAAATTGTAAACAAATCAGTGTGTGTCATGTTTATTTTATTCATCAAAGTAACCACAGCTTCATAAGACCATCACCTGGTACAGTTTATAATCAAGAACAAATTGACTTTCTTGCTTTAATGTGTTTGAGGCCATCAGATGGGTCGTGCTCAGGTGCTGTTGAGAATGTGTGGCTTGACTCTTAAATAATATGAGATAAAATGGTGAAAGTAAAGCTTTCTTTATAATTGAAGTGATCATATTTATGACTCAAACTGATGAAGGAATATTGGGTGTATTGTTCCACGTTTGAATAACTCCACTAGGGGGCACTGCCTGGTAACATTTCAAAGACCTGCGTTCAGATAGTGTCACCTGCCGCTCACATAGAGCTCAGATGTGATTCTGTTTCTTCAGCTTAGCGCACATTAAAGACGTTCTCTCCTTATCTGGCTGTGTGTGCTTATTAGTGCTGATGACATAGTGGTGAAGCTCAGTGGCAGTCAGCTGACCATGGATTACCTGGAGGAGAACGGCTTCAATGAACCCATCCTGGTTCAGAAGAAAGATGGTTTGGGCATGTCCATGCCCGCCCCCACCTTCTACATCAGTGATGTGGAGAACTATGTTGGTAAGAACATCTGTCACCAAACCATACAGTACTATGACTGAAGCTAGTACTATTCCTTCTATAACAACCACTGCATTCAACAGGTGACATTAACAGTTACTTCTACTGAGGCAGCCGCTATTGCTCTTTCTATTACTCTTCTAACTTCTGCCACTGCTGCTGGTGCATTACAACAGCATCTGTTTGTTACTATTTTATCTGCTCTTGCTGACATACTGTAGAATGTCCTGTAACTCATATAAAAGAACTATGAGTAAAGATATCCAACAGCCCAGGACAAGTACTTGCAAGTCCATGAAGGAGAAGGGAAACACAAAGCTTACTGTGAGTACTTGGAAAATACTTGATTAAAACCAAATGGGAAAGAGGAACGGAAACAAAACAAAAGTATGCTAACAAAAAACTGTAATGTGGTAACATTAAAGGTAATTCAACAGTAATAATGATATTGAACATATAGGCTGAGCGTTAACCTTTCAGCTGACATCAGGTTACAAATGTCAGAATTGACATTTGAACAAGAAGGTGGACTGCTAAGTTGTCAGCTAATGTTAGCCAGCTGTCTTTGGTGTAATGAACAGATAAATGCTAAGTGCTTAGCTAAGTTAGCTAAGTGCTAAGTAACAGCTAAAAAATACTGGAATTTCACTCATTTTAACTGAAGCACAAATGTCTTGAAGCGTAGCTCATAGCATTTGTTAGCCATTCAAACCTGCTGTTTCCAAACGTTCAAAACAGTTCACTGCATGAAACATTGTGATTATTATCTTTTGAGAAAATTAAATGTGATTTGGCTTCTTGTTGTTGGATGGAGATGCATATTATTATTGGAAGAGATCCATGTTAATATTATAATAGTTTTTTGCTGTAATTCTGCGTTTTTCACTGCTGAGAAAAGTTTCGTTTGCTGACATTAGATCTTCTAATACTTTTAACATTTTACAAAGTGTGCAGATGCCCTGTTTTAACAGTCATAAGAGCATCTTCATTTACAAACATGATTGAAGCTAATGTGGGCTGTGGCTTCAGTGTGAAAATGTCATGCAGTGTGTGAATATGAGAGGGAAGTGTTGGCACTAAGGCACAACGAATGGCTAGTGTCATTTGTTTTAGTCGATGACCTGAAACTAAAACAAATGACATGGTTAAACAAAAAACTACAATGCTCTCTGCACTTCAGTAGGGGGCGCGTGTGTTCTTCTTGTCTTCTCTGTGCTGCAGACATTTTCTGTTAAACAGTTTTCCGCCTAAAGAAAATGTTTAGCTTGTAGGCAGTTACTCTTCCTTCAGCTCGTTTTATTGTGTCTTCCTCTCCCCTGGCCTTTGTCTCAGGTCCCGATGTCAGCGTGGATGTGGTGGACGTCACGAAGCAGACAGACAGCAAGATGAAGCTCAAAGAGTTTGTCGACTATTACTACAGCACAAACAGAAAGAAAGTGTTAAACATCATCAACCTGGAGTTCTCTGACACGAGGTACTAGCTCTCTGCCCGATGGCGATGTTTGAAAAATGAGATCTGGCTTCTAAAGATGCCGGCTGCATGGAAAACTCACAGTGCTAATTTCTTTTTCTGTTTGTCTGGGACAGGATGAACAGCATAGTGGAGAGTCCACAGATTGTGCGGCGGTTATCTTGGGTAGAAAACTACTGGCCCGATGACGCTCTGCTCGGGAAGCCAAAAGTCACCAAATACTGTCTAATCTGTGTTAAAGACAGCTACACAGACTTCCACATCGAGTGCGGTGGCGCCTCTGTCTGGTACCACGTTCTCAAGGTTAGAGAAGTGTGTCGGGATGATGGGATGTCAAAATATATTCGGCACTGAGTCTTTGACAGGAAACACGGAATTTATTTCACTCCTTTGCTCATATGATGACGATGACGCCGGAAAATGTGATTATGTTCGCAGGGAGAAAAGATCTTCTTCCTTATTAAGCCCACCTCGGCCAACCTGTCTCTGTACGAGCGCTGGAGGTCGTCGTCCAATCACAGCGAAATGTTCTTTGCTGACCAGGTGGACAAGTGTTACAAATGCACATTGAAGCAAGGCCAGTCCCTGTTCATCCCATCAGGTCAGAGCTGGTCTCCTCTCATGAATCTAGCTGAACATGTTTCGCTCTTTTCCCATTCTCATGAATGAATGAATAGGACAGACAGAAGCCTCGTTGACTCAATCACAAGCAGGAATCATACTTCCCGTGTCCGCGAGTCCACTTCATCATCAGACGGTTAGCATGAAGGCCAATGCGGACATGCCTGCCAGTTTTTTTTTCTTTCCCAAGGATAGTTTGAGGTGTAGCTGAGTGTCAAACAACCGACCTTCTGATCTGTTGACGACCTGTTCTTCTTCCTGAGCAGCAGCTAGAATAGAATAGAATAGAATAGAATAGTAAGTAAGTAGTCAGTATGAGCCCCTAAAAAGGGGCTCATACTGACTATCTTATTAGTCAGACTATCTTATTATTCAGCTGTTATCTTCAACATGTTTAGCTGGTACATCATGTAGGACGTTGGCCTGATTTAGACTTGTGCGGGGAATCTTTGTAGAGCCTGTAATCTACATAATTGTGATATTTTTTTTTGTTTTTTCCCCAGAAGCAAATATAATTGTCCCTCAGGTTTTTCAGTTCCTCGTACACTCCCTCACATCTATTCTGATAGTTTCAGCATCTCCCTATAGGAATCTGCTGACAGTTTTGAGTCTTATATCAATGCTGTGATTATTGTTCTTTATACTGAAGCGATTATTGTTATTCTCTCACTGATGAATTCAAAAAAATATTTCTCTTGTGCATTTGGGAATGCACAAGAGAAATCAGTGTTCCAGAACAGGCCGATCACAGTAGTTGCAGACTGTGTCAGCCCCGACGTGTAGTTACATTTCTCAGAAGGTACACTTCCCAAAGTAAACTGCAAGCAGCTTTGCAGTCCACTTTCAGCACCTTCTCCTTTTCACATTGTTTAGGACTTGTTGTTACTTGGTCTGATCTGAGCCTGAACTGCAGTGACTAATATTTTTGTCATGTAGCCTAAAATTGGACTCTCTGATTTTACGCTTATCTGGTCTTAAAACCCATGAGGACAGATCGCCATGTGGCTAGTCATAAAACATGCATATACTAGTGCTGTCAGCATTAATCTCGTTAAAATGACGTTAACGCCATAACCAGATTAGCGCGGCAAATCTCTTTTAGCAAGTTAACGCTGTTACTGTTACTAGTATATAGGTAATACTTAACAATAAAAACACAAGAAATGTGTTTTTTGTTGTTTGCATTCAGAATGCTGCATTGATGTTATTCTTGTAAACACTGGATGATTATCTTATCTCATTTGGTTCCTTCAGGTTGGATCAATGCAGTACTGACACCTGTCGACTGTCTGGCGTTCTCTGGACACTTTGTCCACAACCTCAGTGTGGAGATGCAGATGAGGTTTGGGCACCTTCCTTTTCACACACATTCATTCTGTATGCTTGTTTTTAGTGCACTGGGTTATAATGTGATCCACCGTGCCTCCTGCAGACATTCCTGTTCTTGGGAAGGTGATTTAGTGTGACCTTAAAGGCCTCGGTTGATATTATTCAGTAGTTTCCAATTCTTTCCTGTTCCAAATTCCACCAAATCTGTTTATGAATTCTCCCTCTTTGGAAGTACTTTGTGAATTCCATCCTTTGTTAGTAATCCGTGATGATGTTTAGCTGAAATGGGTTTTTTTATCTTCCTCAGGGCATATGAAATTGAAAAACGGCTAAAGGTCAAAACTCTCACTCCTTTCCCCAACTTTGAGACGGCGTGCTGGTATGTGGGGCGACACCTCCTCGAACGATTCAAAGGTGAAGTCTCAAATCGCTTCGATGTATTTATAGACTCCGGTTTTGCCCCGGTGTGTGGTACTCTAATGTAAACCCTCATCCTCGTTTCACTCGATATTTCTCCAGAGGAATGCGTGAATGCGGAGAAAACACAAACACTGTCAGAAATGCATCTTTTTTTCGGGGCTGCACATTCAGCATGTGGCTGCATGTCTGCGGCGCAGATGAGGAGCTGGATGCTCTAATATTATTTCAGTCATTAAATCGGTGAATCGCAGAGTTCACAGATGATTAGCTTCAAAAGGTTTGGCCCAGCTAGAATCACTTGCTCCATTACAAGCCTGTGTTTAAACTCCCTTCAGCTGGCGTGGCCCAACTGTTTATGTTTCCAGCATTTTCTGTGTATGTTCATGTGTTAAAACCAGATTGTGATTTTGTGTGGTGCACGCCACCTCCAAACTATAAAGCTCTGTCATTAATATGCCATTATTCTTTTGAAAAGGCACCTATTATGCTTTTCCTTATTTTCTGTCATATGTAGTATACGGTTCAGTCGTGGTCACATATTGAACGTGGCTTCAAATAATGAGGTCAGTGTATTTATATGTAGTCTTTCAGACGGCTCTCTCAGGCAGTGATTTTCTGCTCTCCTCAAAGACAGGAGATACACCCCAATATGGTAATCTCAGAAGCCCCGCCCACTAGTCCTTTGTTTGTGAGGGGCAGCCAGTCACAGAAATGGTGTCCTTAAAGGGAGAGGCTTGTTTCACACAGAGCTGCACTAGGCTCAGCGTGAGATAAATAGGGATTGTGAGTCATGAAAAGCTGGTCTAATAGAGGATAATATCCAGAGTAAAGCAGCAGGATGATGGTGGCTTGCACCTTAAGAGCTTTAACATGCCACTTGGCTGTTTTGGGGTTGATCTGCACGTCTGAATTAAAGTAACAGGAGAGCGTTGTCTAAACACAAAGTCGCCCTGTTGATGGGAGTCCCTCTTCTGTACACTGAGGAGTGCAGTAGCTTCATCTTCTCTCAGCTGTTCTCCTGTTTATGAAAGGCTTATTTCAGTTAGATCCTGTAAATCTCTCCACCACTGGGAATTTACGCTGTCCGTTGTGCTCTTTTTAACTCCAATAGTCCCAGCTGCGCACAGTTCAAAGGCCACGATTCACTCAGTGATAAAATTGGCATTCTTTCCTCTGTAGGTTTACATAAAGCGAATAAGCAGCCAGCTCCATACCTGATACATGGTGCCAAAATCATCAATGGAGCCTTTAGAGCCTGGACTAAAAAGCAGGTATGGAGGCAACTAAATACAAAGCAGTGTATCTAGTGTCATGTATCTGTCTATTTTCTTAGAAACTTTTTCTTTATTTGTTTTGTTTTTGTAACAGGCTCTCCTGGAACATGAAGATGAGCTTCCAGAGAACATGAAGCCATCACAACTCATTAAGGATCTTGCCAAAGAGATCAGATTGTCAGAGGTATTTTTATTTCTAGGTGGTAATTTCATAGTTTTTTGGCACCAGGAGAAATTAATGTTTCATATTATGCCATGTAGTATTAATATTTAATGACCAGGTTTGTCACAAATCTAGAGGACGATGCCTTAGTTTTGCTAATCAAAAAGCTTATTTTTCATATTTGGTTTTTGCAAATTAATCCTTTCCACTTAGGCCTCTCCATAAACGCTCAAATGTCAGATTTGCAGAAAAAATAAACATTTTATTGCCATCAAAGAAGGCTGATGTTTCTGCAGACTATGAAGCCCTCGTCTTTCTGCTAATCTCAGTGGTAAAAAATACTTTCCTAAATTTTTCTTTACCTTTAAAATTGGAACTTTCTTTTAGCAAAAAGTTATTCTTTTGTTACATCTGGTAGCAATTAAAAGCAAACCAAATCTTAGCATTTCGTTATTTAGCTGATAGCTAAATGTTAGCTGTCTTATCTAGCATTAAATACCATATTAGTGCTATGAATAGCTGTTGTTCAGATAACTTGTTACTAAGAGATTAGCTTGCAACACACAGTGGCATTGTGTTTGCAACCAAATGGTGAATAGAATGTGTTTTTATGTTTTGTTTTTATGTCTTAGTTGAGCATACAGTTAGCCCGGTGGTTAAAGTAGGATTTGCCAGGTGGGGGTCCCTAGGTTCAGGTGTAGCAGAGACAACTACATCCTCCTATACATATATATATAAGCTCATGTTACGTTTGCCATTACGGGTGCTTTGTAACTTCTTGACAGTATAAAGCTGGAATTCTGCAGTTTTTACTAAAGGACATGAAACACTTAATGACATCTTCTACAAGCGAGTCCTCCTACTTAGCAGCCATATTAAAAAGCATCTGAACACTAATATTTGCATTTACCTTGAAGCATTATCTAAATCAGCTTTCATTTTAAAGGTCAGCAGGACACAAAAACTTTATGCATCGAATATTCAGAGAGTTTGCTGACTTTTACACAGATGGGATTTTAAAAGCTTCTCCTCTGGTAGTCATAAAACTTTCTTTCTATCTAGAGTTCTCTCATAAGTTTCAGTTTAGACTTGAGGGTCATATCTTTCTCTTACAATGTCTCAGATTTTACCAGGACAAAACCCACCAGTGACCAAGGATATCACAGTCTGCCCTGCATCAATCCAACATAGTTCATCACTGAAAACCAGAGCACAACACCGCAAACGACCTGCTCTTAATATCTAGTATAAACTTTGAGGTACATGGAATTATTGTCATTTAAAAAAACATGTTGGAATATGAAACATCCCTATGTCAGCAACACATCATCTATAGATCCAACATCTGAATAATAAAACTTTGAAATGAATTAGAACATTACATATAGACTTTAAATTTGATCAAATGACACTTCCTGAGCACCTGGACCGCCTGGGAATACCGGCGTTGGGCAGCACAGTGGTTAGGACTGTTACCTCACAGCAAGAAGGTTCTGAGTTCAATTCCACCATCAGGCTGGGGTCTTTCTGTGTGGAGTTTGCATTTTATCCCTGTGTTTGCGTGGGTTCTCTCTCTCCTCCCACAGTCCAAAGACATGCAGTTAGTGGGGTTGGGTTAACTGCTAACTCTAAATTGCCCATAGGTGTGTCTGTGTCGATGTTTTAGCCCTGTGATAATTTTATGTAGAAAATGAAGTTCAGTACCAGGTGACTACATTCTGAAGTGTTGTAAATGATCATGCCAGTGATAAAGTTAAATAATAAAAAAAAATTCTTAATTTAGGTTTAATGAACTCACAGAAGGTTTAACGGCAGGTTACAAAGTCAAAAGTTGACCCTGATTTCTTTTACAGAACACAACAAAAGCCATTAAAAGCGAAGCTCCAATTAAGGTACCAGTTGAGGAACCGCTGTCCACCCAGTCCGAGCCTGAAGAAGCCGTTTCTCCAGCACATGTCCCCTCACCCAGCAGAGAGAAGTCCAGAAAGAAAAGCTCAAAACCCCCTAAACCCCCCAAGCCTCCCAAACCTTCAAAGACGCCCAAGCCTCCAAAGGTGCCAAAGGTCAAGGAAGGAGGAAAGAAGAAAGCAAAGTCAGCAAAGGAGTCATCACCACCTCCTAAACCCTCCAGTTTTGCTGCGCTGGAGTCCCATGCAAAGGACATTTTGAGTAAAATGGACCAGCCAAAAAAGCCTAAGGTGAGCATTTAGTTATGTTAGCACCTTTTTTATAGAAATGATGGTTTCTAGTTTCATTGTGGGTCAACCATTCTGTATCTGATTATGCTATGAAATGTTCAGCTGCTGCCTGCAGGCAGCTGTAAAGTGTTAGCATATATAACTGGCTGCACAGCTTTTCCTGCTAGTATGCATTAACTGGTGCACATGCTAAACAGGCTTGGTGGAGCACACGCCTTTTTTCTATCAAAGAAGTACGTCTATGTCTATGTAAGGGTGGCCGTTGCTCGGTCGTAGACCAGGTCATCTTTTTTTAACCGCAGAGGTGTAACGTAACGTCTGTGAAAATGATTGTATGTATAAGCATTGAATTAAGATTTTATAGATTAGACATGTGATACACAGTTCAGCTAAATTCTTTCTGTAGTTCCACTTTCTGCCTTTGCAGGGCAGAACAGTTTCACCGATTGATCGTTCTGTTAAGAATTATGTTTCTCTGTAAATGCTTCCATTTTCCAGGCTGTTAAGAATGTCCTGAGCATGTCTGAGAAGGAAATGTCAAAGCAGAACAATGTGGAAAAGTTTGATATCAGAGAGCAGAATAAAAACAAGACTGAAGCGAAATGGAAGTACAAGGTAAGTTTACCGGAGCTGTCATTTTAAACTAATGGTGGTGAAGACTTTTGCCTTGGCCTGCAACAGCCAATGCATTTGAAATTCTTTAGGCAATAAGCTATGAAGGTTATAAGTTGAGCAGCTGAATAGAAAAAATGCAGAACCATCCAACAATGATTTGAACACTTCACTTCAAAGCAATCAGCCAAAGTAATGATGCGGCCCAAGTCGCACATTTGAGGCCTGCACCTCATCAGGGCTTCTCCAGAAACGTCCGCCCTCCCAGAGTTTACCTAATGGAATTACGCCATGTCCATATCCAGTGCATTCCATCTAAGTATTTACATATGCCCCCATCTCCTTTTAAAAAAAGTTTGTTGTATCGTTATTGTAGAACAACAGGAGGAAGTTTTTAGCGGGGAGAAAAAAAAAGTGTAATTTTGGTGAACGGAAGACATTAGAGGGCTTTAGTTTCTTGGAAAATACAATGCCAAACTGCTGTGGAATGTATTAAACCCCTCCAAGGACCTCCATCCCACTGCTTGTTCACATCAGGCCAAACATTTACAGATGGGGAAGAGACCCCGTTAGATCTTTACCAAGGTCACTGATGACCACATCTTCACTTGTGATCACTGTTCATTTGTGAAAAGGCTCGCAGCTTCTCTGTTCGGTCTATGAAGCTCATCGGTGTCAATTAGAACGCACACGGCAGTGTGAAATTTCTGTTTCAGATTATAGCGCGTAGGAAACAAAAACAGCTGAGGAGTGAATATTTGAAAATGTGAAAATGGATGTTCTTGGATTTCAGTTAATTACAGTGTGATCAGTGGGGACTTTCATGGCAGTCGTTCTGCATTCCTCTTTGTGGATTTGGTTTAGTGAAAATTGGGTCAGAAAATTTGACCTGTTGGGATTAACATCATGAGGTACTCACTCTTTTAACAGCAAGGTTTATTTTAAGAGTTGATGAAAAAGTTAATGACAGTGTCTTTTCTTTTTCTTTTACTCTGATTGTTTAACAGGTTTCTTAAAGCACACAAGGACCGAGAATCTTTATGTGCCAAGTTTTAGATAATTTCTTCTTTTATACGATTACGTTTTTAAGCACCAGTTAGCTACATTTACATTGAAGTGTAAAAATGAAGGCATGAGACAGAGGTCACACTTCTATGTCCTTTAAACTTCAGCTAGACTTTAAGGGCTAAAAATCAAAACAATGAGCTAAGAGAGGCTCAGATGCTCTGTAGAACTGAGGGAACATAGCTATATGCAATTAATCTTTCCTTTGAAATAAAAGTACAGAGTAGGGTTTAAATTGGCATAGAGTGTGCTCATTAATGCAGTGAACCAGAAATAGTGGCACCAAGATATCTGTGATCCTCTCTGTTCTTTAACATAACGCTGATTACTTTTAGCTTCTCTGACATTATTTTCCTTGGAATGTTGCAGAATAGTAAACCCGATTCCCTGCTGAAAATGGAGGAGGAATGCAAATTTGACAGAACACTACTGTCAAGCAATAAAGACAGATTCAGCTTTACTATGTCTCACAGGAAACTGCTGAGGTATGTATGGAATGGCTGCGATCGCCACGTCAATGTTCGACTTTAGGTCTTTGAAGAGACGAACACGCCAGCTTTCTCATGTGGTGTATTTTGGTGATTGTAGAGCTATGTGGCTATCAGCAGCATATCCATTAGAGCTAATTCAAGGACTTCTCACTGCGAGCGCCTGGCTGAGCCTTGTATCACTCCCTTATTGTCCTGCGGTTTCATTTTCAGCTCCAAGACCCTGAAACCTCAGACCAACTCAAGTGTTTTTGGATCATTACAAAACCTAAAAGAGGACAAAACCAAGCCAGTGATAGACGAGTATGAGTACGTCTCAGATGAAGGCGAGCTGAAGATTGACGAATTCCCCATCAGACGGAAAAAGAACACTGTTAAGAGAGATCTTTCCTGTGAGTATTTTGGGCTTATTTGGCTCGTGTTTCAGTTTGTGTAAATTATCAAGTTAGACTGGGCAATTTTCAGAGTATCAGCTTCAATGTGTATGTATCAAAAAGTGCCAAAAATTTACTCAGAGTTAGACTTTAAGTTGATATATTCTTGATCTGGTATTTCCTGTTCTAAATTAAGAACATATTTAGGGGCATGTTTTTAACTATGTAAAATGATTTTTTTTAATACAGATGCAATAAACAGTTTGGCTTATTTTCGTACATAAATAATGGATAAAGCTGGGCTTTTGTTCAACCATTCTGATATTTCAGTTTTTGCTTAACATCTGGGAAAAAAAAGCTTCGTTTGAGAGATTAAGAACTGTGATAACATCAGCCTACACGGCACAAAGACTCACTGCTGTTTTGATTGCTGACCTAACCGTAAAATGACTACTTTTTAATCAGATGATCGACTAAATTTTCAGTAAAATTACAAAAAAGAAAAAAAAATCTCGGCAATTCAAGTCAAATTACTTGCGTTAACATAATGTATTGTTAAAGAAGAGCAACCCCTGTTTTGTCACGAGTTAGGTACCTAGCAAGAAAAAAACACTGTGTATAGTATATACAGCTAGTTTGTGACTGTAGCTGAAGGAAATTCAACTAAAGACAAAGTATGAATGACAAAAGTATCCACTTTTACTCTAACTCTAAAAATCTCTAACTTGTGGTAGCACGAGTTACCACAGCTTTGTTGTTAGTCTTATTGGAAGACTAGCCTTAAAATGTTACTAATTCCGATGTTATGGTGTTGATTGTTATATTTGTTTTTCCCTAGTTTTATCGGACATCAGAGAACCTATTCAGCCAGCCAAAAAAACAAAGTTTCAACCCTCGGTGACTAAGGTATGTATGACATCACCTGTATCTGCTATTCCCAAACTTGGGAACACTCAGGCCCAGCTTGAAAATCGTCAGCCTCCCACCTTTAATGACAAAAATAATCAATACAAAATTAGGATTTAGTGCTTAAATTTTTGTTTTGGTTGATTCTCAATAAACAGTTGTCCTTATGCAAACTGCAGTAAGATGTAGCTCCAGTTCTGTGGCTTTGTTTTATTATATATGATGACATTTTAAACTGAGCTTAAAAATATGAACATCAGTATTTATGATAAATTCAAACAGAATGACAAAATGTAAAAAATTATATTTTTTACTTATTTATTATTTGTAAAATAACTTTCACTGCCCACCTACAGTAACTTCAAGGCCTGCTATGTGGTGATGAAGCATAATAATAATTCCAAAAAATAATACACACAACCTGTGTGGTGGAATCACTTTGGACAAATGCGCGCACTCGAAAAATGTAAAGTTTTGCACTTAACAGAGAATTTAATGTTGGGACGTTTTATCCATAAAACTTAAGCAGTTATGACGTTAATGTAATACATGAACAGACTGTGAAAAAATGCTGCAGTGCTCCTTTAAATCAGAGGCGGAGACTTCCTGTGCTGTGGAATACCACACACTGATGAGAGAAATAGCTGTGGCATGAATGGAGGAAGAAGAGGCCTAGACCAGGTGCTCCTAAGTTTACTAATGAGAGGTCACTAGAAACCATATCACAGCCTTGATCTGCAGTCTCCCCGGCTGTTTCAGCTCAGCTCACACTTCTGCACAAATACTTTGCTGTTTGGATGCCATGCAGCTCATTTAAATACATATTAAAGTGAAAGGTTATAAATAGATGTTAAAGTTGAATTTTGTCTTTTTAATGAAAAAATAATATTTTTGAATTTAACAACATGTTTCAAAGAAGCTGGGACGAGAAAACAGAAGACTGAAAAAAGGAAAGAAAAACATTTTAGCTCTAATGTGATTAAATAGGAACATTATTATTTAATCACACTGGATATAGGCAGATATAATGACTCCATATTGTAGTGGTTCATACAACATGTGAACAGGTCTCCGGATTGATCCTGGGAGGAGACACGAAACCATCCACTGGGAGCATTTGGTATAAAAACCTGTTAAATGAAACGTGTGTGTACTATACCTGCTGTGACAGAACCGTGCAAAGAAAGTAGCTTAAAATAGAAGGTAAAATAGAAGATATGAAGAGGTTAATCACAATGAGGAGGACATTTGATTTAAGACTTCTTTTTGTGGTTCATGTAATAATTACTGATCAAGAGAATATAAAATAATCTCTGTAGCAAAGGGACAAGACTGAAAACCAGTGTTAGATTATCACTATCTGAAAGCCCTCAGGCAGCAAGACTTTAAGAAAGAAGAAGTTAAAAGAACGCCACACAAAGAAGAAATCAGAAACACTCCCTTCTTTTCTTCGTCTGAGCTCCAATAGACTGAAGTGGAAAGTGTTGCTCATGCTGCCTTCTGATGGCATGAGAAGCATGAATGCACCTGTGAAGGCACCATTAATACGAAATGGTATATTCAGGTTTAAAAAAAACACATGCTGCCATTTAGGCGACAAAATATTCAGCCAAGACCTTACATGTTTTAGCAAGACAGTATCAAACTACTTACTATACGCATTCCAATAGTACAGAACCACAGAAGAAGACCCTGATGCTAAAGTGGCTGGGTGACAGTCCACATGTGTCCCCCACTAACAATTGGCATTTCATGAAATGATGTCAAAAGATGTTGTAATTTAACACTAAAGCAACTGGTGTCGTCCTAAATGTCTGTAGTGTTGTACAAAGAAAGTTGAAATCACAACTAAAAAAGCACGTCGGCATTAAAATACGCCTAAAAGAGCTTTTTTAGCATTTGATAAACTGTCACTCTTAACATTAAAATATGTTTTTTTATTCACAAATCTATTCTTCGAAATGAGGTTATAGTTCCATACTGGATTAGCAGATGGAAAAAGTGGGCAAATATCCCAGGGGTCCAGTCCTGAGGGGCTGCAAGTGCCCTACATTTGCTAAGAGTGTCTTTGTGTGGGGTAAGGTTAGTAAATGAGAATGTAGTCGACAGCAGAAGCATCAAATATCAATATTGCCTGTTTTTGCATCGTTCTAAAAACATTTATGTTAAAGTGAATAACTAAAAAGGGGGTTGACGGGGGCAGACTGCTCATTTCTGCTCTGGGGCCTCCTACTGAGACTTTCTGGCGGCAGTCCTATGATAAACAGTGAGACTGCAGTAAAGAAGCCATTACTAGAAAAGCGAACATGGATTTTCCTTTTTCTGCCAGAAAAGAAAAGAAACTTGAAGTCTCTCTCATATATCTCTTCCCTGTACGTTCACTTCCTTCAACACCAGAGCACGGACTCCTCCGATGAAGAGACACTGCACATAGACACAGAGGCCAAGCCTGAGGTCAAAAGTCGCAATTCTAAGGTGAAGAAAAAGAGCGGCAGCGCCGCAGGAATTCTGGACCTGCTGCAGGCCAGCAAGCAAGTGGGTGGGATCGACTACGGCACCAACAGGTAGACTAACCTAACCCCGATGTCAGTTTTTTGCTGCATTCCCATCAACACCAACAGAACTTGGACTTCTGAACTCATTTGAGTTAGAGTACATGCGCAGCATTAATCTCTAAATGGCTCCCGCTGGACCCCCTTTTCCTTCAGTAAATGAATTTTAGCTCTTCTTAATGGAGCGAGGCACTGACAAACAAATGGCCTACTCAGCGGCGACATAATTGGATGAAAAAGCTGAATTTTACAGCTTCGCTCAGAGCTGAAAAATCAGCTAGCGGCTGGAGCAACAGTTTACACCGATTCTGTCAGCAGTTTGTGTTAAGTCAGTGTTTGTTTCATCCCGTGTTAATCTATCAAACGCTGCGTGGCTCCAGGCTCTTCCCTTTGCCTTTTGCTGTTTGCGAGCTCTTGATGGTCTATTTCCACCACACTGAAAGCTACAAATGAGCAATGAAAGAAAGAAAGAAAACATTGATGAAATATGTTAATTTCTCACATCGTTGGTGCTTTGAAGAGGGATTGAAGCTTCATTATAGCAGTGTGTGATAGTCGCTTTGTTTCTTGTGGCAGCTCAGCAGGTGATAGCTTAATAGGCGTGTGGATTCATTTTGGGAGCGATGTCTTAAAGAGGATATTTGTTTTTGACAGTTTTCCTCTTTTTCTTTGTTCCACTGTGGCACAGTTTGTAATCTAGCTTACACTGAGATCTGGTTCAGAGCCTTCTTCAGTTCTTTCTTTCTTTCTTTGACCTCTGCCAGCGTGTTGACCACCATGTAATGGCTGTGTTGTTGTGTATTTCTTATTGACATACTTACAGTCAGCCACCTGCATCTCCCAGCACACAGGAGGCCATTCAGGGCATGCTGTCCATGGCCAACCTGTCGTCTTCAGAGAGCTTGCAGCAGCCGTGGAGCAACAGCCAGGCCAAAAACAACGGCCAGTCGAAGAACAACTCGCACAGCTCGCAGGCCGGCAAGAAGGCCGGCGGAGGCGGAGGCGGAAACAACAGCAAGCGGTCGACTAAACGTCTCCCAAAGAAACCCAGGAAGAGCAGCAGTATTGAGAGTCTAGATTATGACGACGACCAAGATCACATGGATGCGTGTTTCAAGGACTCGGATTACGGTAAGCAACAAAAGCCAACTTGTTGTTGTTTTCTTATTTTCCTGTCATCGTGGGCAGGGCGGGGTAACGGCACTACTGTTCTAAACTAACGAGTGTCATTTTTCCATGATACTGGTGCTGGTCAAGTTCCAAAGCATTCCCTGTTTTGCCTTATTGTACCCAGGTTATTTTTTTCAGCTATAGTTTACTTTATGAATTTATAAGTCACACCTACCTATTGTCTGTGTGCCTGGACAGAACCACAGGAAACCAAAAGAAAATGCTGAAAATGAGACAAAAACACAAACCGAAAAGATAGAGTGTGTTTTTGGATGGCTGTCTTTCTAAGCTTAGACCATCAGAGTGATGAAACTGTGCACTGTGAAATTGCATTAATCTTAATAAATGTCTCCAAAAAAACATGTATGTTGATGTGTGCTCCTCCCCCTACACACAGAGTGGAGCAGGAAGCAGTCACTCTAACAGAAAACACCTTTTAACCAAAATATTAAAACAGCTCATCCAAATAACCTCAGACTCTGCTCTCACTCAGCGCTACACCCGACTACACCCACCAGGTTTGAAGGGCGTAGGATGAATGACTTTGGAGAGCAGACGTAAAGAGATTTCTCTAATTAGAAGTGGGATAACTTTAATTATGGTAAAACATTCTTGTAATCAGGATCAGGAATGGAAATGTGTATCAGGATGTTGTAATTGCGTCTGTTAGCTTCAAAGAGATGGTTTGTGTACTTAATCTTACAAAATGTAAACAAATATACGCTTTAAAAACGAGCTTCATGAAGTTTGTACTGGAACTGTTCTATTATTCACCTTCATATTAATGCACCAATAATTGTCTTTAAGCATTACATGAAAAGTAGCTCCACACTAGAGACTTAGAATTGCTTTGAACTGAATAACTGTTTGGCTCACTGGAAAAACAGATATTCAGACCTTTTGCCAAAATGAAAAACATAATCCTACTTTAGTTTTCATACAAAGGATTTAGAATCAGAAGATACTAAAAGCAACTAAAGTAAAGGCACTGTGACTGTGTTCACAGACAGTAACCTGTGCAATTATTTCAGTGAGAGAATCGCATCCATTTTTACTGCAGAGCTCCCCGAGAGCCTGAAGATCACAGATATCAGCACTGATTTCTTCACATTCTCAGACTCTTTTGATGACACACGATGACATCGTCAAAGGCTTTACATTCAGAAACATTATTCTGAAATTGTTCAGCTTTTTGAAGAGGCAGGTGTTTTGCAGATTGGTGAACCTCTGCCCTTTTTTACTGTTAAGGAGCTCTGCCTCTACGAGGTGCTCTTTGTTAGACCCAATCTGCCAAGTTTAGGACGTGTCCGTGGCATCAAAACCAGTTGAACAGTTTTAAGAGTGCAATCCAGCCTTAAACCATAATCATTTTGGAACATTGTTTGTAGGATTTGTTGGAAAAACTAAAAATGAAAAGACATGCTGCCTCACTGAGATTTCTTATTGATGGAGCAACATTTTATTGTCATGTATGGTAAAAAAATAAAGCCTCAAATACTGCAGTCGCACTGTTGACCAGCTGTATACCTCACGTTTTGCTGTTCCTAAATGCCACCTGGATCTCCCAGCACACAGGAGGCCATTCAGGGCCTCCTGCACATTCAACTTGTGCAGGAGTTGAATGTGCAGGAGGCCCTTTAAGACCCAAATAAATATAAATTATAAAATATAAAAAGACATTGTTGCAATGTCTTTTTATATTTTATAATTTATATTTATTTGGGTCTTAAAGGACCTTAAAAACACTCACTTGATTTTTGTTTGCTTATTAGTTTTATATTTTTTTTTAAAAATGTCAGTACTTTTAGTGGTTCACTATTATTTTATTGCGCTTTTTTGTTTTGTTTTGTTTTGATTTTTTACATCAGTAAAGTTGAATGTGCAGGAGGGCTGATTTATTCCAAAACTAAAAACAGTGCAGATGATCTGAGCTCTGTGAGTTCAGTCTGGTGTCATTTTTCAAGCACATGAATGAGAAAATAATGTATCTGCCATGTCTGATCCTCACTACTGCTAACAGGTGCTTTAAAAACAAATTGGCCCCTTATGTATCTGCTTGTGGGGCTTAATTCCTCACTTTGGCCGGGAACTTTTCATTACGTGTACGTGACACTGGCTTATGTTTACTTTTCGTGTGTCTCTTTGGTTTTTTTGCTCCAGTTTATCTTTTTTTCCTGCAAAATGCTTTCCCTGTGAAGCCCATCCAAACACAGCTGTTTGGAGCCTCCTAGCTTGTTAATAAGCGATTAACACGCGTTCCAAACTGTTATTTTACAAGCTTTTTGAACTTCTAATTGGTCCAATTAGTTGTTCTTAGCACGAACATTCTCGCTCTGAAATCGCGAAGCTTCTCCCACAGACTGGCACTCTGCTCTGCTTTTATAAACAGGTCATTTTTTATCTTGATCATCCAATTATCAGATATTAAAAGGTCTAGATTGGAATGGCTGCACTGTGAACCGACAGTCAACAGCTGCTTTGCAGCTGCACCGCATGCTGCCACCTCCTCCGTTTTACAGAAAACTGAAGTAATTGCAGCTTTTCTTTGCATCTTCTCAGCAATGAGCTAATATGCATGACATGTGAGTAATCTGTTCCCCGTTTCGATTTTAGTTTACCCCTCGCTGGAGTCCGAAGAGGATAATCCTGTGTTCAAATCGAGATCAAAGAAACGGAAAAGCAGCGACGACACTCCGTACAGCCCCACAGGTGAACACTGGCATTGTTTAAGAAGCATCTTGGCTTCAGAGTTTTATGAAAGAAATATGTTCTAAACCCCAATATGGATGTCCTGGCAGCCCGCGTAGGACCATCAGTTCCCCGACACGAGCGGCCAGCCAGAGATGGAGCCCGAGTGGCGTCCATAGAAACGGGCCTGGCTGCGGCTGCAGCAAAGCTTTCCCATCAGGTAATTTACTTAAACTGTATTCTTACACAACAGTAGATATTTCTGATCATTTTGCTCAAACAAAAAATGATGTGTCAAAAGGAGGAACAACAAAAAACCAAGAAGAAGAAGAAAAGCACCAAAAAGAAGGCGCTAGTAATAGAGGAGCCCCCGAAAATCTCTCAGGACAGTAGCTCGCCGGAGCACAATCTGGACTCCCAGGACGGCAGCCTGACAGACCACGAGTTCAACACTGGAACGGTCAAGTCACCGGGAGGGCCGCAGCCCATGGCACCGGGGGTCTTCCTCAGCCAGAGACGGCCGTCCATGTCCTCTCCCAACAGCACCAACTCCACAAGCACCAACAGCAGCGGCATGGCGAAGGGTGACCGTGTGGGCTCAGCAGACGCCAAAGGTGAGCATGTGTACAGAGTGTGGAGTGTGCAGAAGAAAATACACAACGGATGGTCCCATCATCCTCAGAGCAACTGTCACTGGTTGCTGGTCATGCAGAAACAAGACAGAACTTTGTGCCTCACAGAGATGACTTGTAAATATATTTCCCTTTAAACCATTGCAGTGTATATTATGAGCGATTTAACGCCAATGCAACAGTGTGTTTCCGAGAGAGGAAAAAAGGAAAAGCATAATAGGTCCCCTTTAAGCACAGGCACGGCTATTTGTTCATTAGAAAATTTCAAATGCTGCGTGTAAAGTCTTTAAAGCTTTAGTAATCTGTGGGATTAAGATTTCACTTCCCGTGAATAAATTTGAATCACTCGCCTTCTTTACACAGAGATTCTTGTAGCAGCTTTTCAGTAATGGAGCAGTAATGAATGAATATCTAATGGCTTTTAAATTGAGCAGTTTTTCAAGGAAATGAATGTTTTCCATCTTGCCAAATGAAAGTTCTTTCCAGGATTTTTTCTTTTAGAATTTCTAAAGCTTCATCCGGACTAGTAATCAATAATAATTAGCAAATAACAGTTTGGTTTGGCGGCCGCTGCTCTTTGAGCATGCAAAGTGCAACGCTATTGTAATGAGAGACAGTTGTGTGAACTGTTGTGAACTGCAAATGATGGATACTTAATGGGAGTGACTCCCTCCTCCAGGAAATGCGTCTCACTTAAATGTTTTCTAGGGATCGTTTTAGGTTGCTTCTAGTTAATGCATTGCTTTTTAATTTACATTTGCATGTGGTTCTTCCCGCCAGAATAGAAATGACATTTAGATATGTTATTTAACAGAATTTTAAATGATCTGTCTTGTTCCCCTCTGCTGGCCACAACACAACATGCTATATTTGGCATTAACTTTTAAAAGTGCCCATTTTGTCAGAAATAGCAGGCGCACTGGCATGAACTAAAATTAGCCAGAAGAAAGATGCCAAAACACAAACAGTCCCTCTGCTGCAAATCCCGCTTGTTGTTTATTGTAGTTATCCCCTCGTGGCCAAAATCCCATTCAGCCAAGTTTGGCTTCATTAGACAGACACTTAACACAGCAGCTAGCTGCATGATCTTAGTTTGCATGCTGCCTAATGTTACTAGCAAAGTAGTAATATTACAAATGCAAATGCTTATATAGCACTTTTCTCCTCTACCTGAGCACTCAGTAAAACTCGTCTCATTCATGCAGGCACTTTGTGCTACGCTTTGTGTCTAACAAGCATCAGAGAACAGCTTGGGGTCAGTATCTTGTCAAGGATAGTTGGTATGTAGACTGCAGCAGTCAGAGGTAAAGTCAATGACGACCTGCTTTACCCCCTGAGCTACAGCCACTCCTGTATGTTTAATGGTTATAATGTTTCATATAATACAAACTTGACATTAGTGATTGACTCCATTACTAACCTACATGTGGTCTTTTGCTGCTGTAAGCATCTGTTTCAAGGTTTGACATGGCGTGTGTTCAGAGATGCTCTTCTGCTTACCTTGCCTGTAGTGAGTGGTTATTTGAGTTGCTGCTGCTGTCCTGTCAGCTCAGAGCAGTCTGGCCATTTTGACCTCTGCCCTTAACAAGGCATTATTATCAGTATAATTGTAGGGTCTTTACCGTCAAATATAAAGTGCCTGGAAGCGATTGTGGTTGTGATCTGGCGCTATTTAAATAAGATTGAACTGAATTGCATTTTCACCCGGAGAACTGCCACTAACTGGATAGTTTCTCTGTTTTGAGCCATTCTGTGTGAACCCTAGTGATGGTTAGATGCTTGTGAGGGAAAATCCCAGTAGGTCAGCAGTTTCTCAGACCAGTCCATTCAGAGGCACTTAAATCACCTTTCTTTCCCCTTTCTATTTGGACTGAACTTCAAAAGGTCATGTGGTGACATGTGACTGTGTAATTTAGATATTTGTCTTTCATAGCTGGACCAGACATTCCTAACAAAGTATGCGGTGAGTCTTTCCACTGTCTGTTAGACACAAGCAAAAGTCTGCTACAACATGTTCAGACACTGTTGATGAAAAATCACAATCTTCCCGCTGAAAGGGAGTTTTTCCTTCCCACTGTCGCCAAAGTGCTTGCTCATAGGGGGTCATATGATTGTTGGGTTTTCTCTGTATGTATTATTGTAGGGTCTACCTTACAATATAAAGCGCCTTGAGGTGACTGTTGTTGTGATTTGGCGCTGTATGAATAAAACAGAATTGAATTGGAAAAAAAAAAGTTGCCCTGTGGGGCTCTTGACCAGCGTTGGGTATGTTAAACATGTTTTTGCTATTAGGCCAATGAACATGTTAATGTTCCAGCATAAAGGCCACTAAGCTAGCAAATATTGGTGCGAACATGTCAGGATGTGTTGCTTTTGTTACATTTTTGGAAAAAAACCAAAAAGTTGTAAGCTGGCTCGCCATCTTACCTCTTGTCTTTTCTTGTCTTTCCTGCAGCTAAGCGGCTAAAGAAAGGCATGGCAACAGCCAAACAGAGACTTGGAAAGATTTTAAAAATCCATCGAAATGGAAAGCTCCTTCTGTAGCATGCAGCGGACTGTCGTAGGACTGGGAATTCACGAGCTGGGTCCCATCCCAACCTCACCCCCCCGTTCACCGATTAAAGCCAACGACGTGGAAAAGAGATAAAAGACTGAAACAAGATGGGAGAAGAAGAAAATCATGCATTTTTGAATTTCTAAGAAGAACATCAGTCAAATAGGTTTTTGCCTCTACTTATACTTTATAACTTTCAGATATTAAAAGTGTACAGAACCTACTATAAATATTTTTTAAGAGAACATGTCTCATTTTACTACAGCTGTGAGTTTATCAGGGGTTGCTAAAACATGAAGTAGAATTACATTGCAGTCATTCCAAGATTT
The DNA here is from genome assembly GCF_001858045.2 of Oreochromis niloticus. Classification (NCBI taxonomy): domain Eukaryota; kingdom Metazoa; phylum Chordata; class Actinopteri; order Cichliformes; family Cichlidae; genus Oreochromis; species Oreochromis niloticus. The sequence continues at coordinate 37,215,705 of NC_031970.2, forward strand.
GTGAAAGTATCCCTTGCATGTATTCAGTTGCATGTGCGCTTGGGCAGGGTGGTTTTTTTGGTTTGTTTGTTGGTTTGTTTGTTTTTGAGGGTGGGGGTTATTTCCTACTAAATGGATGTGGCTTATCATTGCCACGCTTGATCGAACTGGGAAAATTCACCTCCTCCTTTCCCAGCGTCCTCGTTTTTGATCAGAATCGATTAGCGCGCGTGCGTCTCTGTCGGCGGGGACCTTTGTTCGTTTGTGCCGAGCTGTGGATCGCAAATGTGGAGCGACTATAAAGCACAAAAAGCCAGTCACGGGCCGTCCAGATGTTTGTCAAAGCGAACACAGTCAGACGGAGGAGGATCGGCCATAGGATTACTGACACTACACGGGACCTGCCGCTGATGATAAGCCTCATCCACGTCACGTCTGCAGTTACATGGGGATACTTTCTCTCTTCTTTTGCTTTCCCAGGCAGCACCGACAACATAGGCGCATCTCTGCATTTTTATAGCTTCACACATCACAGTATATAGAATGTAGCTTGTACATAGCCTTTTAAATTACTACTTTTTGTATCCTTTCCCCTTAAGGCTTCATTCAGCATTTTTACCGGTTTTGCTAATAAGAATAAATGAATAAAAGTATATATATGGATATACACTATAGTCCTAATTTTTATTTGTATTTTTTTTAATAACAGAGATTCACTTTTATTATTAGTAGTATTATGTTGTCATTAGACGTAAAGGTGTTGCCTGGAAAACAATCGAAGACACGATACATTTTATTGTCATATGGCCTTACATACACAAAGCTAATTGTATTGTGACTCTGTCTGAACGAGAGACGAAGCTTTGAGGGAAAATTACATAAAAGGATAAAAAAAAGCAACACTTAAAGTTTCTATGACCAGCCTCTTGTTCGAGTTCTAGTATCCTGAAGGGTTTTGGAGTTATTTTACTAGCACCTTGTGAAGTGTTTATGTGTCAGTGATGTAATTTATTAATGTTTGTAGCTTTTTTATACTTGTACAATTCTAAAGAGTTTTTGTTTTCTTTTGTTTTTTGAATATTTCATCAAGTTGTGAATTTACCCTTTACTTTTTGTTGCTTTCTTTTTAGGCGTTTGTGTATTTGGGGGGGCACCACGAACATTTGACACACTAGAACCTACGTTGGCAAACTTTTTTATCTACATCCTGTCTCCAGCCATTTCCAATGTGACATGATTATCATTACTATTGTTAATATTATAGTTCGAAGCAGCTGCGTCCACGCCTCCATCACACCTTGGGTTGTGTTTGGTTTTTTTCACGTTATTTTGGTCAGGACATTTTAGACATGGTGTCAGTGCGCTCTGCTTTCGTCTCCGAAACGCTCTGATCAAACAGTCTTTCAGGTTTTTATTTTGTACAATACGTGTGTTGCTTTGTTGTGGTTTATTTTTGTATGTCCGACCTATTAAATGCATCCACTGTGCCAGGACAGTGAATGATACCTGTTGTAGCTGTCTTCCCTTACTGTTCTTCACAGTACTACCAAGTATTTACAATCCTTTTTGACCTGAAATATATTTTTCTGTATTTAGACGATTCTGTTGGAGAACATAGCTCACTTTTCTAAGATGGAGAAATGGCAAATTCAACTCCGAGGAACAAACATATTGTTGTTGAATGATATGATTGTCCGCCTTGTTTACTTTTGCAATACAGTTACTGTGGAAAACCAACTTTGTAATGTGTTCCTGTCCCACCTGCGTTGTGACAGTTTGTGCGGTGAACACTAAACATGGTTTCTTTTTGCTTTTGTTCTGCTTAAAAGTCAAATCCAGCACTACGCACACCACCGATGACTTTTTTTAACGGCTCCTGGACTCCTCCCACAGCTCTAGCCAAGTCATTAATTAAAACCAGGCCAAAGTCAACACCATTAAAACTGTATTAACTTAAAAAGCGCTCCCAAGCAGTCCGACTTTTTTCACAGCAGGTGTGGCTGAAATTTACTGTGCGCAAGAAGTGAAGACGCAGAACGTGCTCCAACTTTTACTGCCTCGCGAGGTTTGACGTTGTTCTTAAATCTGCAGTCAGACGGCCGATGTCAAGAGTGGAGCAACGGCGAGTCTGTGCCACTAGATGGAGTCAAAAAATGTGTCTATGGAGAGGAAGCGTTCAAGTCCAGCACATGCAGAAATACAAGAAATAGGTGCAGATTTTTACCAGCAGAGAGGATGTTAGTAAAAATGGTTACGTTAATTACTCTTCAGAGTAATTAAAAAACAAACAAACATCCACTATTCATATTGTGCCAGTAAGGCAGATGTGATAATGAGTGTAATTATGTAATTTTTAAAAAATATATCTTTGTATTTTCCAATTATAGAATATATATACACAGTTAGCAAAAGGTCTAGATAATTCAGAATGATAGGATTATTGATGCAATAATACTATTATAGAATTAAAGAAATCTTAAAATCTTCATATATATATATATATATATATATATATATATATATATATATATATATATATATATATATATATATATGTATATGTATATATATATGTATATATATATATATACATCTGGAGAGCACATGTACAGCACTATGATGTTTGTTTCTTGAGGATGTGGGGATTTAAAGGTGAACTTACTGATGTCTGTGCCCCATCTGAAAGTAAAAGTAACTATAGACTTTTATGATTCATTGTTTTGAGATTTAAATCTAATTTTTTTTGTTTATTTGTTTGTTTTATTTTCAGTTTTCTGCTTGATTAAAAAAATACTTAGTTATAGTTTGTGTTGTAACTAAAGAAAATAAAACTGTGGCTTTGCCTTCTGGAAGAGAACCTGAAGGCAACCATCTCCTACATATGATATTTCCCCCACAGATGTGAAAAAACACTACTAGTTAAGTTGTAGTGAAGCCCTGAAACAACAATGATTATTCATGTGTAGGGCAGTAAAATGATAAAATGACTGGAAATGCTATCAGTTATTCTGTTACTTTATTTTAATGTAAAATCTTAAAAAGTTTATTGTTAAACTACAACTTAAAAGTAAGTAGAATTCTTAAACTGAGTAAAGGTCAGTAAAAATACTGTAAAAATATTGGCTGTTAGTTGATGTGATCGCTGTGAACTTTGGCCTGGTTTTGTTTTAAGAATAAATTTGCAATGTTAAACAGAAAAGTGACTAAAACAGTCAAGTACATGTAGTGGAGTAAAATTACTGAATAGATTACCAAGGAAAAATGGAGGATTCAAATAAAAACACAGCAGTGACAATTGGCAGACGACAAATACAGGATGTGCCTCTGTGTCATCTGAAGGCTTCACCATTCAAGGTAAACATTTGTCATTTTTCATTTCACATTTTGCTGACAGTGGAGTTTAGTTTTTGCATGCTGTACACAGTTTTTACATTTTCTTATTTTTTAACAATGTGTTGAAAATATTTGCTGACAGCACCAGATCTGATCTTTGGATTCTTACCATAAAAATTCTGCACCAAACTTCATATTAACCAAATTTTTCTCACCGAGAAGGAAAGAAAGCTGATCTCAAAGAGACGGAGTGACTTAAACATGAATGAAGACATCATAAGAAAATTAATCAGCACATTTAAAACAAGCATCTCCAACAAAAATAAGTCAATGGACTCTTCATTCGTGTAATTACACACTGATTGCAGTAATAGGAAAGTTGGGCCTTCGTACGTTGTGTCGCTTCTTTCCTGCCGTTTTAAGCTTGGACTAATAGCACATCTGGACACAATTGATTTAATCAAAATTAAACCTGCAGTGATCTTCATGGGAATCTGCTTTTCCCCACACTGGTGTTTTATTGAATTTGTCCATTAGATTTGTGTGTGTGTGAGTGTGTGTGTGTGTGTGAGTGTGTGTGTGTGTGAGAGAGAGACAGAAGGAGATCTGTGGGTACAGCGAAGCAAGGCGGCTGTTAAAGGTCGTGACCCCGTTTCCACCCTGGTTAGCATCAAAGTGAGTTGTTATTGTTAGCTAATTGTTAACACAAAAATGCCAAAGTGCTCTGACAAATGAAAGCATCTCATGCACAGTTTGTACTCTCAGGATCTTTTCCGCACACGGGAGGAGAAGAAGCTGCTGCTGTATCATCAGCCCACTGATTACAGGCCACAGCTACACACACGACAGGGCAACAAGTTGACTTTACCATTAGGTTTTTCAAATGACCTGCAGTGATTATTTGCACAAAACTGAGTGGACCAAGTCAGTATTGAATTATTATTTAGTAATTGTTATGGGTAGCTGATACAAAAGGAAACAATTCACTTGTAGGAAATGTAGAATTAGGAAAAACAGATTTTTCAAATGCACCCAGACCATCTTTGTTCATGCTCAAAAATCTTTGTTCCCTTGTTTAATTTCGGCTCCCTGAACACCTCTCCTCCCTTGTTTCTTTGCCAAAATCTGTCCCCTCCAGAGGGCAAGTGGGATCACAATTTAAATGTCAGGGTATTAAAAACAATGCCTGCAGAGTGTTACAGTGTAACTGCTCTCATGGCCGTGCCACGGCGCCTTAGCGATCACAGATGTGAATGTGCTGCCCTCCACTGCTTTGAACACCTCCTCGGTCCTGTACGGAAGTCCCAGTTGGTCAAGACAAATGTGCCAGATGTAAGAGATGTGTAAATTACGCAGGAATGTCAGGTTAAGTTTTGTTTTTGTTTGGGCGTGCAATGGTGCAGGATCACCCCTCAAACACCACCGCGACCACACTTTTCCTCTTGCCTTTTATTCATCCCTTTCTTCCCAGTTCAGGCCTGTCATTAGCAATAATGTGCAGTCATTCTTCTACCAACACATTGGGAAAGCTTACAGAGTCTGTTTTTGTGATGAGAAGTGGCATACTCAACGCTTGCAATTTTCAGCAGTTGTTTGGAGCTGCGCCCTTCTGCGTGGATTAACCGCTCTGTCAGCCAGCAGGAACTCCTCTGCTGGCGGGAAGCTTAGAGGTGTAGAGAGATGTCTGGCTTCTGCTGACACCCAAACACACAAAGATACACCGTTTTCCTGTGTTTTCTAGGTTGCTTCCTAAAAAACAATCTTTCAGTCAAGTTAACCTTGACGGTGAAAGAACTACAACCCCCGTGGCTATTAACTCGAAATAAGTCCAAGACTAATATCAGCAAATAGCAAAGTATCAAAATTAAGCGCCTGTTCTATGTTAAGACATTGATTTTTATTTTTAATGTTATTGTAATTTAATTCACTTGTATTCATAAAGCATCACTTCATAGCAAGAATCACTTCAAGGCTCATGTTAGGGAGACAACCCCAACGAAATCAGCAAGCACTTGATGGTGACGGTGTGGAAGAAGAACTCCCTTTTAACAGGAAGAGACCCCAACAGAAGCAGGCAGCAATCTGCCTGTAGCACAGGGAGGCGAGGACACAACACACACAAAAGTTAACGGGATGCAGCAGTGATGAACAAAGACGTGAGTAGAGGTGCTCAATGCATCATGGGAAGTTCCCCAGCAGCCAGTGTCTATTGTAGCATAGCATCCATGCATTTCCAAGTTTACAGTTTGTAGCTGAAAAACAGTAACACATATTAATAGTTTTTCATATGTTAAGACTGCAAATTACAGTTATGTATAGGGGTTGAACGCTGGATTCATTTCCAGTGTGCCAGCTTAGATCTGGGTGTAAAAACATGAATGCATTTTGTTATTCGCCACATAAATATTTAGTTTAAAAAAGGTTTTAAAGGATTTTTAAAATATTTATGTTTTCTTGTTTTTTATGACAGTTTTTTATGAATTGTATATATTTCACTCATATGTACAATTGTACATATGAGTGAAATTAATTTTTAGTGCTCATTTTGTATCCTTTTTCACAGTTAGACCCTCCCCATGTCCATGCATGTGTCACCAACAAACAATAAACGGGCACTACTGTTATTATTTTTATTATATGTATTGATGTATTTTTTTTACAAAACTTTTCATATAATACTATCTATCTATCTAGACCTTAAATCAGATAAGTGGAAGAGAATGGATGGGTAAGCGCTTCTTTATATGAACCAACCCAAAAAGACCTAAAGATTTTTTGTATTGTTTCGAAACCACAGATTTAATCAATCCTTCAGATTATCTTTTTCTTATGTCAAATATTGTTACAAGCTTTAATTGAAAAGGATCCTGAAACTGGAAAATAAATAAAACGGTGCCTCTAACATGTCATGGATTCATACAATTGATCCCAGAAGAACTGAAAAAAACTAAAGTTGTCAAACAAAGTACAAGTATGTCAGAGCAGCCTGAGCAGATATACTTCATTACTTACCATCAGTGATTATCACGGTACATGTTTGATTCAGCAGGTGAGGCTCGCTGGCATCCTTCTGCTCTAACAAGTGTATACAAGGCTCACATTGTAAAAGTCTTCTCCTGCAGTCGAGCACTGAGAGGAAGCTGAAACTTAAAAACCGTTGTCAAACAAAACACAGCATTGCCTCGGCAGCAGACGAATGTCCGACAGCTCGAGAAGTGCAAGCAAATGCTGCCCAGTTTCAAGACAAACACAGAGGCTCACTTTTATGGCGGCGTGTTTCCTTAACCTTTGGCAGGCCTAAAATCTTGGAACTGGAAAACAACACGTCATCACTAATTTTTGTTGCCCATCAAGGAAATGACTGTCACAAGTGAAGCAAGAGCCCACCCAAATGAAAGTATCATTAATGTGAGCGTGATCAAGGCCTCCGCAGAAAGACTGTTTTATGCACTAAGTGGTCACAGCGTCTATCAGCAGCCGTCTCAGTAAGACATGACAGTTTGGTTCATTTGGTTTTTTTGTCTCAGTCGGTGCCACATTAAAGAATCGTACTCATTAAAATATCACCACACACTCAGTGCTTGAGATATGAGTGAGATGTCATTATATAATGCAGAAGTGGATTATTTCTATGAAAAACAACCAAGGTGAACTGCAGGTGCCATTTTTTTGATACTGAATTTGTGTGATGTTGACAGAAAGGGAAAATATTTTCTTGTCTTTATAAATTATTCAAAGATGGTTTCCCCTCAGCTGTAACAACTGACTTAAGCTCCAGGTGCAATACCACCTCGTGTGTGCAATAGTAATGGCCACTGATTAAATAAATAAATAAATAAATAGAATGTGCGTCTGCTTGTAGGGCTTGTTCAAACACAGCTGACATACTGGCTGTGATTTTCATAGATATTAAAATAATTTCAGTTGGGTAGAAGCTCCGGCCTTTGTCACAGGCAAATTCTGGTCAGCTCCAGTGCAAAACAGTAAATGATGCCAAATCTTAGCATGTCTGTATTTATGTATTATTAAAGTATCCTACACTTTATGATCTCCAGTAATCCAGAATGCCAAAGGAAAAATCCTGATCTTGTTTTTTGCCGCTGAGGGAACCGTGGTGATGCTAACGGTAAACAAAAATACATTACAACTGCATATCTGAGTAGCTGCTTTGTGAAACAGCTACAGCTAACCATAACTAAAGATGAAATTAGATTGTCTACTCTTACTAAGCTGGTTATGTAATTCTGCTATAACCACAATCATGACTCTGTCTGGGTACCGTGAAGCAAACATGGAACTGGGGTCCTCAGGTGGGACCGCACAAGCTTAACCATTAACTCCAGTTCAATTTAATAAATATTTTTAAAATGCATAAAAATCAGTTATCTCCTTCTGAATTACAAATGGGAGTTGAAATTTCTTGCTACATTTTCTAATGACCATTTTTCTTGTTATTGCCACATGTTTTGTAAATCCATATTTCCGTAGCTGCAGCACATTTACATCTTTCCACAGGACCTTGGTTACACGCCGCTTTCATTTCCTTTCCTTCTCAAATGAAAAGACCTCCTGCGTCTTTTTCATTCCACATTATTTGTATCCAACTCCAACCTCGGGACACATGTAGCAGCACATGGTAAATAAATGCAAATTGCTTCAGAGGTTAACACACTTTATGTGTGTGTGTGGGATGTGTACGGGGGTGGGCGAGGTTACGCTGTCACTGCGGCCTGTAAACAGCAGAGCCAAACAACACATGCGACATGTTTAGCTCTGAAATGTATGAATGCAAACATGTGTTAGCAAAGCTGACCAGTTGTTTTTAGAGGTTTTTTCTTTGCTGGGAACAGCTTGGTCGAGCAGTACTTCATTATTATCCTTAGAGGTAATGACTTGTAGTGCAAACAGATAGTTAGTGTAGTTGTTATTATTACCAAGACACAATGGTAATTTTGTTGTAGTTTTAGTAGCTTTAATATAACAGATGTGTCATTATACAGAAAACATTACGGTGGCCCTGAGAGGCCAAACGGACTGCAACATAAGAAAACACCAGCAATAAGAAAAACGCTGCAAAAGCACACAAAACACAACGGAAATAGGAAAAAAGAAAACAGAAATAGGAAAAAGCACAAGGGAAGTGTTTCTGGGGAGACAATAACCCGACGGACCAGTTGCAGGAACCCAAAACATGGTAGGCGTGTTTTATCATGATTCACATAATACTGATGACGGGTTTTAAGGCTACTAGTTAGGCTAACACACTTACCGCTCATCTTTTCTTTCCTCACAAAACCGATAGATCCCCCACTTCTTTCTTTTTTTTTTTTACTTTATTTTTATTGAAAGTTTTATAATATTAACAATCATCCAAAAATAAAAAAACAAAAACAAAAACAACAACAACAAACACACTCATGTCCCCCACTTCTTTTAAGTGTCTCCCAGCGCAATTCTTAGCATATTTTGGTTCCTGCAACTGGTCCGTCGGGTTATTGTCTCCCCAGGAACACTTCCCTTGTGCTTTTGGAAATCTGTTTTTTCCTGTTTCCGTTGTGTTTTGTGTGCTTTTGCAGCGTATTTCTTATTGCTGGTGTTTTCTTAAGTTGCAGTCCATTTGGCCTCTCAGGGCCACCGTAAAAAATACAGTACAGAAATATTTAACGAAGCTTTGTTGACATTATATTTGTCATTTGTGGTGTCTCTATACATGTCTTGGCTGGAGATATTTGGCCCTGGTGTTAAAAAGGAGTTCTTCCTCCCTGCTGTCGCCAAGGGTTTGGGTTTTGGTATTGCAGGATCTTTACCTTAAAATATGAACTGTCTTGAGGCATCTGAGCATTTCTCAGTGCTCTTTTTGTTTATTTTTCTTCTTCAAAAGTTCTACTATTCAAGTATCACATGGATCTGTAATAAGAAAATTGTAGCTTATTTTGCAATTTTAGTAGAAAACTAAGAAAAACCTTAAATAATACCATTACTATAAATTCTAACATAAGCAGTGGCAGTGGCATATTTTTGAGTGACACTGCTATTTCTATTTAAGTGGCTCTGATTTCATTGTGGATGATGTGGATTTAAATTACACTCAGCTGACAGTGGGAGTCTCCTAAGTACAATTACTCTGTTTACATGCAATAGTATGGGAGGGAAATTGCTTTTGAAAGTGCTCTTTAAGGTTATGGTTTTGCTGCTGTGGATAAGCCCAATGTTTACCAAAGTATTTTAAGGGAACTCAAAGCTCCGCCACGCATCAACAAGTATCTTAAACGTCTGCACAAAGGCCCGGTTTTTAGCCCAAATGAAGCAAATGCTCACCTAATCCTTCCAGACAGGCTCCTGAGAGTGGCCCCCAGATAGCATGTGGCCTCCTTAACAAGGTGCTGAAGTCACTTAAGCAAACAAACAAACAAACAATCCAAATCAGTCACTGCATTTCCTGGACGAGTTTCTCGAAGCAACTGCGGCTGCACACGGCGCGTACAGCCGCGCCGCATCTGAAGCCGCCGTTCGGTCATCTGTGTGTAATTATTCGTCATTCTAGATGGGAATTTCAATGGGGCGCTGGTGAAGCAGTTTTATCCTACTTTGAAACAAGTGGGGTTTATTTTCGAGCCTCTGCTTTTTCTCCACAGTCAGATTGCCCGGAGAGATTGGCTTTCTCCCGGCTGTGTAACAGATACCATCTAAACCATTAGGGCTCATTCATTGCCATGTGCCACTCTGCAGCTCAGGTTCCTGCGACCCCGAGGTCAAGCGACTGAGAGCTCCCTGACCTCCAGCACTTCCTCTGAATATTAACAGGGTAGTTATGTAGTCAGAAGTCCTGATATAGAACATTGGTTCATTTAGATAATAGCCAATCAGGCCGAGCAGTGAGGAGTGCAGCGATCTCCTCAGGATGGCTGGGCCTTTATGTGGCTTACAGAGGGCATAATGACAGCAAACAGAGGAAGCATAGGCCTCTCTGGCTGAAATTATGTGGTCACATGCCTGCTGGCTGTAATGCTTTCCTTTAGCCCGGCTAAATGGGGGACAAATCCAGCCAGGCTCTATTATGAAGATGAATGCTGTGCAGTTATCTTGCAGGCACTGGGCTAAGAGAAGAGAGGAGTTAGAAGGCCACCATGGTTTAAAAGGCATTCAGCGTGCAACCTCGCCACGTGATGCTAGGCCAACGAGAGAAAATATATTCAAATGATTTTTAAAGGCTGTTTGTATGAACCTGCTGACTTCGACATGGAAACGACTGAAAGAGTCTTTTTTTTCTTTTTCCAGTCGATTGTATTTAATGAGACCTGTTTTTATAATAACAACAACGATATTTAAATTGAGCGTTAATGTGACATTTAAGCTGAGAATTTGACCACATGTTTTTCAGTGGTCAATAATAATAATACGTTTTTATCTTTTTTATTTGATTTAAAAAAAATCAAAGTTTTAAAAAATATTTTATTTATTTGTCAACATGATTTCATATTTTACTACATAATAAAAAATTGTTTTTACACTTTCTCTCTTATAATTTAAATTTTTTTCCCTTAAATTAAAAAAAACAATTTTACTTTAAAGTTTACATAATATGAATCATCAAAGTTTTCTACTTTATCATGTGACAATTTTTAAAGACTGTTTTTTAATTTCATAACTTTGAGTTTTGGTGTCAAAACATTTCTATTTTTCCACTTTTGCCACCGTTTTTTTCATTTTATATCTCCTACATCAGTCCAATGATCCCGTATTTAGAGATTTTGGTTTTTATTTTTCTTTAGTTAGGCGTTTCCATAGTTGAGTGTGAGCCCTGAGGAGAAACGATCCAACCGGTGAACTCTGTGTTGCATTAGGATCACTTGTAACAACTTAGAGCTCGTTGTTGTGGAAATCTGTCAAAGCGAGTGGCATCTTTGTAATCCGTCTAAAGTGCAATCAGTGAGGCATCCCTTAAACATATTTGATTGTATCTGAAAGAGTCTTGGCTTCATCTTCCCATCTTGACTCCCACAGAATCAGTGACCCTGTTTGACTGCAGAGCAGTTGCTGTTCATCCACAGCCACACTATCAGGCCTTTAATCAGAACAACATTACTGCGTGTTTGTGGAGCTGAAATGGAGCGTGGCAGCCGCTGGAGGCTCTCTCGGGATGGACAGCAGCCACATTGTCACTCCTTTGTGGTTAATTGTCCGTGTGGTGGAGAAGCAGAGATGAGGCTTAGATGGAGCTGTTGTCACTGGTGGACAAATTCTTGGAGAGAAGTGTCAGAGAATAGACGGAGAGTAAAGAGCCTTCGAAGAAAAAGCCTCTAAAAGGTCATTTAGTCACAATCTAATCTTGTTTCACTCATTTTTAAATAAAATAAATCCTAAAAAACATGTTTGTTCCCACATTTTCTTTAAAATGATCTTTTAGGAAATGGTGGACAAATAATTGAATTGGGTCAGAATAAACATTGTGTTTATTTTACACAAGAACAACACAAAGTTTTTTTCTTTGTTGGCTGCTTTGTGTGTGTGTGTGTGTGTGTGTCCATCCCTAACGTGCACCTCCATAGAAGTGTAACTACACTGCCACAGGGGTGTAAATACTGGCAATGGCGTCGGCTACTTATGTAGCCACAGATTCAACGAACAAGTCAAAATTAACTTTAAATAGAAGTTATTCTTTTGGCTCACTTTTGCATCTCTACCATGTTTAATGCTTGAGCTCGACCGTGTTCAATAGCTGGTTACCAACCTCACTCTGTCTGCTAAGCACAGGTCATGATGAGGTTTCCCACCAAAAAACAGTTTTATGTGGGTGGAAACAAGATTGATGACATGGGCAATAAAAGCAACAAAAGCAAATCAAGAAAGTACATGACATTAAAACACTTGACTGAGCAAAGGGGAACTGCAGAATTGGGCAATATTTGAATGTGGATTCATTTTAATTTATTTTCACTTTATACAGTGTTCATGTCCACAGGATAATGTTTTATTGTCATTTTAAACAGGGGTGGATCTACAGGGGAGCAAGGAGGGGCTTGCCCTCCCCCAGCTGCCCCCCAAAAATTTTATGTCCTTAAAATACTTGTAAAAATTAATTGCTTTTTTGTCCAAAGGCTTTGTTTTCTTAGAAGAGATAATGATAGAATAAATATTTTTAAAGTATTCCATTTACATATAACAGATTTTTACATGCGTCACTGAAGAGCTGTCTGCCTAGACCTTTCGTCCCTCCTTTACCCTCCCCCACGGAAAATGTTCTAAATCCACTACTGATTTTAAAGATGCCCATGAAACATTTTTATGTTGAAGCAAATTAAATTAGATTTCAAATTTTAACATATTTCACATTTCCCATTTTAGCACCTAAATTATATACAAAATATTGTTTGTGGCATCTTTAATTTAATAAAATAGAAAACTGAACATTTTATTCTTGTCACACAGAAAATAAAAAATGCCCAAAAGAAGTTTAAAACTCAGTATCAGTGTGTAAAATCAAAAATCAGTGTAAAAAAAAACCGACTAATGCAGCTCAGGAGTTTTCATAGCTCAGAGAGTCACATGAGCTGCACACGTGGGTTTTAAATTAAAGTGTTGCAATAAATATTGGAAACTGACTGTCCTGATTAAACTCAGAGATTCGATTAAGATCCAGTACTTAACACCTACTCTGTCTGAAAGGTTCCACTAGTTTGCGTTTGTGCACCAGCTCCCAAACCTGATCGCATCTGACAGTAAATGGGGTTCGAAAATGACGAGAAGCAGAAACAGATTTCTAAGATAATGAGCTTTCTATGCTTCTGTCAGACACTCCCATAGAAAGCCAAAAGGGATGCCATCCCGAGCTTGAACGCATGTCAATTATAGCCGAATTCTCCTCGACCTCAGTGAGTAAATAAACACCCTGAAACCAGCGGATAATCATCACAGCCGCTTTTGTCTTATTGCAGAATTTGGATGACACATGGAATCTGCATGCAGGCGGCCATGCGCTATATATAGTCGACAGCAATCAAACAAAATAAATGAACTGTCAAAGCACAAGTATTTACAAGCACGACAAAATTTTAAGCAATTATAAGAAAATTTGTTGCATTTCTGAGTAAGTGGTAGCAGATAGGCCTCTGACAGGGAGGCAGTGGTGTGTGACGGGCTGATTTAGAACAGCAAAGCTGCCCGGCTCAACCCCGGCTACAAAAAAACCCAAAACAACACAATTCACATCCCACACCAACCACATCTCAATAGGCAGGAAAGCTAAAGACATCTGCAGGACCATTACACACACACTTAGCCACACATCAAGGAGCACTCGGCCGCTGTGTCACTCCTGTTAAACCCCCTTAGAACGGTTGTATGTTTGTATCTTAATTATCTCTTCCCCTTTGCGCGATTTCACATCGTCCTCAGCCTTTTTCTTTCTCGGCCAATCGCTTTAACGTTGTTTATGGAAACAAGCAAATTCTGGGTGACCCCAGAAAATGAAACACGTAATGGAAAATTGATAAGCATAACATTATCCCATGCTCATTTGAGCTGTCTGAAGAAAATATAGCGTTTCAGTGATTTGAGATGTTCACCACATTACCATATTTGTGCACCATATGACATGATTTATAGACAATCATGTGATAATTTACATCTTGATGGCCTCATTCATGTGGCTTACTGAGGGGGATTTGCAGAGCCCGCCTCACTGATTACAGACTAAGCTGCGCTGCTAAAACAATGTGTGCTGCAGTCAGCGTGAGCAGAGAGAAACTCTTTATAATCAAGATCTATTTTTAGGCAGGTTGAATCTTTCATTTAGAATAACAGTGGCATTTATTCAAAGTCTGTCTTTGTTGGAAATCTTAAACAAGCCAGATAAACAAAAAGCCAGGGTGAGTGGAGCAGAGAAAACATCATGCAGGCACTTAGATGGATGTGTTACCCTTACAGAGTCGCTCTGTTTAGCCAAAGAGTGTAAAGGTGGGGCTTTCCGTGGACCTTGCGCTAACGACCTCCCGCCCCCACGCCGAGCCCCTTTGGAGCTTCTCAATGGGACAATAAGCAAATGACAGATAAGGAATGATTTGCTAAAAGCAAAACCTCAAAAATAAACAAACCATTACAGCATGCCACGGGAGAGCTGGGTTAGCGCTTCTAATTCAGGTGAATTGCAGACAAATTTCCCCCGGCTGGCACACTTACAGCTGTAATAATACAGAGAGGGCTGCAGAGCAGGCTGGACCACAGAGCAGCCTGCACAGTGTCCGCACATGGCCCGAGCCTCATGGCAACACCTCATATGGCAGACCTAAGACTATGGAGGAAAAATAGTGCGTATATTGTCCTAAACGCCATAAAATGCATACAGTTCTGGACACCAAAAAAACATAACTGAATGACTGAGGTCATCTTCTCAGTCAAAACTGGTCATGTGTGTAACTCTTCTTCAATCACAAAGACGTTAAATTGGTGTACACGTACAATAGATGTCTAATCCAACCATCTCAATGCCAGTTGCAAATCTCGGCAATATAGAAATATGGTATCTAAGCAGATTCTTACTCTGGATGGCATTACCTTGGCCTCCAGTAATGCTGTGAGGAACCTTGGAGTCATTTTTGACCAGGACATGTCCTTCAATGCACATATTAAACAAATATGTAAGACTGCTTTCCTCCATTTGTGCAACATCTCTAAAATTAGAAATATCCTGTCTCAGAGTGATGCTGAAAAACTAGTTCATGCATTTATTACTTCCAGGCTGGACTACTGTAATTCATTATTATCAGGATGTCCTAAAAACTCCCTGAAAAGTCTTCAGTTAATCCAAAATGCTGCAGCAAGAGTACTGACAGGGACTAGAAAGAGAGAGCAGATTTCTCCTGTTTTGGCTTCCCTTCATTGGCTTCCTGTTAAATCCAGAATTGAATTCAAAATCCTGCTCCTCACATACAAGGTCTTAAATAATCAGGCCCCATCTTATCTTAATGACCTTGTAGTACCATATCACCCTATTAGAGCACTTCGCTCTCACACTGCAGGCTTACTTGTTGTTCCTAGAGTATTTAAAAGTAGAATGGGAGGCAGAGCCTTCAGTTTTCAGGCCCCTCTTCTGTGGAACCAGCTTCCAGTTTGGATTCAGGAGACAGACACTATCTCTACTTTCAAGATTAGGCTTAAAACTTTCCTTTTTGCTAAAGCATATAGTTAGGGCTGGACCAGGTGACCCTGAATCCTCCCTTAGTTATGCTGCAATAGACGTAGGCTGCCGGGGATTCCCATGATGCATTGAGTTTTTCCTTTCCAGTCACCTTTCTCACTCACTATGTGTTAATAGACCTCTCTGCATCGAATCATATCTGTTATTAATCTCTGTCTCTCTTCCACAGCAAAGTGGAAGAGAGACAGAGTGTGGGTACTGCCCCTCCCTGAGCCTGGTTCTGCCGGAGGTTTCTTCCTGTTAAAAGGGAGTTTTTCCTTCCCACTGTCGCCAAAGTGCTTGCTCATAGGGGGTCATATGATTGTTGGGTTTTCTCTGTATGTATTATTGTAGGGTCTACCTTACAATATAAAGCACCTTGAGGCGACTGTTGTTGTGATTTGGTGCTGTACAAATAAAATTGAATTAAAATGAATTGAAAGTTATGTTGGTCATATTATTCCACTAAAGAAGGCAAATGTATCTGATCCTCTGCCGAATTTCTAAGTTTGCTCACTTAGAATGAAATTAACAGTGATTTTTTATGGTAATTTCATTTCAATGGAGAGAGATACAATATATAAGTTACAAATTGATTTGCATGTCATTGAGCGAAATAAGTATTCCCCCGAACCAGAATTCTGCCCCCCACAGACTGGATGTGGGCCCAAGTGGCACACAGACAATCAATCAAGGTATAAAGCGCATATGTCCACAAAATCAGTGTCTGCCTCATGAACAAGACCTGTGCAAGGCTGGAATGAGCTACCAGACAATCAGCAAGAAGCTTGGTGAGAAGGTGACAATTGTTAGTGTGATAAGTTGGAAATAGTAGAAAAATAAAATGACCATCAGTCGCCCTCGGTGTGGATCTCCATACGAGATTTTGCCTAATGGGGTAAGGTCGATGAAGACCATGAACCGTTAGCTCAGTAGGAGGAGAAATGGATGTCAGCATGTTCAATCTTCTCTTTGAGTCATGATGGACTCTTCTTTGTTAGTCAGGTGAGAATATTTCATCTTCTTTTTCTTCTATTCAATAAAAAATTATAATACAAAAAAGTCGAAGTTCAGAAGGATAATCAGTGGTTAGTACAATTTGAAATATTAGTTGGTTAATTTGCTAAAAAGATGTGTCTTCACAAACTGGCACTCAAAGCACTTTTTAGCCTCATTCACTAATATTCTGTACTCATAGACACACTCATGCATTTGGACAACTTGGGGTTGCACATCTTGCCTAAGGGTAATTGGACATGTAGACTGGAACATGAAGGTCAGGGCTTGAACCACTGATTTTCCAATTGATAGCAAACCTGCTCTTCCTCCTGAGCCACAGCCATCTTTACTGAACACAACTTTGTCAAACATCTAAACAAAATTGAGATTGGCTTAAAGCATAAAACGTTTTCTTATGTTGGAAAGACCTTTTATGTCTAAGTCTTGTCCAAAATATACTTTTGTAAACTCCCCAGGAACAGTATACAGGTGAGCTCAACATTATTTATAATCTGTCAAATACATCAAAAACGTGTTTTGGAAGAACTGTTGGTTTGATATGGTCAACCAAACTTTCAAAAGTTCTGGTTGTTTTTCATACTAGTCTTTGTAGTTTAAGAAGACAAGTTTCCTTCCTTTCCTTTGAGACATAAATGGGACGCCTTTTTAAAGGTTTGCTTTGGCTGGCTGTCTCGATTTAACCCAGAAAACAACGTCACATCACTAACATGTTATAACCTACAGTATGTTGGTTACAACATACTGTAGGTGAGGAAATGTGGCTTCTTGAGTCATTTCAGCAAAAGAAAAAGAAAACTAAACAAAATGTCAAATGACTCCCTCTTGCGACCCCCTCAGGGTGATCAGGGTGGATGGATGGGTCAATCAAATGCTGGACACCTTATACCAGGGGTCGGCAACCCGCAGCTCCGCAGTATAAGGACTAAAGAGCCGCATGCGGCTCTTTAGTCCTTATACTGCGGCTCCGCCTGGTTTGGGAAAATAAATTAGAAGTATTTAGCTGAAGTGCATTTTATTTGTGTTTAGTTCTTTTTTAAACACTTGTAGTTCTATATTGGAAGATTGTTGTGATTTTGAAATATAAAAATAAAATAATATTTTATTATTTTTTTCATCGCTCAAAATAAAGGTTACACTCGGGGAAGCCGGTGTACCCGCAGAAACGCCGTGCATTTATCGAGACTTTCGACCCCAGATAGGCCAATTATGGATCTTCGGATCCACATTATGTCGGCAGCTGTTCTCCACCGTGAACTATGTTAAAAACAAACACCGCTCACGCCTCCTTACAGTCCTGCGTAAAGAGGAAAGCCTCGATTTGCAGACGCTGTGCGCAGAGGTTCGGGACCAGAAGTCTCATTGTAAACACATCACGGCAGACCCGACGATGTTTGCATGAACACGCTTTTCAGCATCTCTTTATTGAGCACTTTTCACACACGGTTGCTGTACGCATACAGCCGGCTGTAGCTTTTCAGCTCACAGCCCGACAACACAACAGCAGAGAGAGCACAGACTTTAAGGCGGCGAGGCGTGACTGCGGGTGCCGCTCAGGTGCGTCCAACTCCCATTCAGCGGCACTGCAGACCACGCCCCGCCACACACATTAACGTGGTAAAATAGATATTTAGGCAGAATTTTGCAAATATCTATTTTTTTTTTTAGCGGCATAGTGCTTTTTTTCCAATTACTTTTTAAAAGGGTGGCGGCTCACAACAGCTTTTGTTTGCTACATGGATCATTTTAGTTCAGCTGGGTGTCTTTCCTTTTGTTATATTTCGTTAAGAGTTCAAAATGTGTTAATTACATAAATAAAATGTAATTTTCTCTGTAGCACTTCATGGATTTCATAAGCAGCACACCTTAGTTTCTCTGTGGATTCTTTTAAAAAGCAGTTAAAAACTTTTCTGTTCAAACAAGCCTTTTGTTGATCTACGTATTTTATATTCTTTACATTATTTACATTTGATCTTTTACATTGTGTATAATGTCTATTGATTGTATTGTTTATTTTAATATTTGTGTACAGCGCTTTGTGACTGCCTGTCTGTGAAAAGCGCTTAATAAATAAACTTTACTTACTTACTTTAGTTGTTCACACAAAGCACAAAGGTTAAAAACAATATATACAGTGTTATCTTCATTTTAGATTTCAAAAAGTATTTGCGGCTCCGTGTTTTCTTTTGCGTGGAAACCGGGTCCAAGTGGCTCTTTGGGTGTTAAAGGTTGCAGACCCCTGGTCTATAACATTATGACAAAGGTGCTTTAACCTGAACTGAGACCGTGACCTTTCCCTAAATTTATCAAAGAGAGATTATTCCTGTGGGTCATCTCGAAGGGCAGAGAAAAACTGTGTGTCAAGGTTTTTTCAAAATCTAACTTTGTTTTTACAAATGTGGGAAAATATGTAAATGATAGCACTATTTCCCTCCGTATCTGACCTGTATGTGCGTGCGTGGGTGAGTGGTATGTTTCTGCTGGCACAAGTGGGTGTGTTGGAGTGGGCAGCACATGGAACAATCACAGACAGAAAGACAAAGCGGGGTAAATTTGTCCGTGTTTTCTTTACCAGAAACGCTGTGTTTATTTTTTGTTTCTTCAATTTCAAAGTGTGGGTACCAAACTGCAAGGGAAACATGAATGATTAAAATTAAAGTGCTTTGATTGAACGCTGTTTTTCCAGCCTGTGGCACAAACATTTGCAGTTTTGTCCTTATATAGGGATTTTAATGACCTGTTGGGAACGCTTGGCCCTAAATGATGTGTTACAGGAAATAAACTTCAGAGAGATACGCCTCACCGTTGCCCTGAGTAAGATTATGTAAAGCACATTTAATGGTTCTGATGTTTACAACAGTTAGTATTCAAAGCTTTGAACACTCAAAAAGAAAAAGCAATATCCAGCAGCTCTCAGTTATAATTAAGCTAGATGTGAAAAGTACGGTTGGCAAAGTGGGAGTTCTGCAAAGAGGCCAAAAAAATCCAGGAGTAGAATAAGAACATTTTCACTCTGAATCCCCATCAGCCAAGCCACCCACTCACGCGTTTTCACCGAGGAACAGTTTGAGGAAGTGTCGCCCGTCAGTGGTGCTGTGTGCGAGTGCAATGACATGGTCCTGAGCACCTGATTGCAGGCATCTTGAAAAGATCTGGCTAGCTCAAGCGCACCGCAGGTCTGCTTTCAGTGGGCTGTCATTACCACCGAGGTGAGCTCTCACACGCTGACGCCCCCCCTCCGTACGCTCAGGGGGATGAATGCACTGAGTCCTGGGTCTGATCAAGCGAGCGGCGGCCAGGGTGTTGGTGTAAGGAAATCCTCTGGTTGGACTGTGAGAGAGCGCATTAGACTGAGCATGCCCTGTCCTTCAATCAGGCATGCTCAGTCTAATGGTGAGCACACTGAGGCAGTATGTTTGAGCAGCCGCTAAATGCAGCCACTTTAATCCCAAGACAAATATGTTAGGCAAATTGGAAAAAGAGGCTTCATTTACCTGGTTCACAAGTATTATATGGAACGAGGATTAATTACTTATGCAGATGTTAATCATCACATTGCAATGTAAGGGTGAGGTAAATACGGTGCGGAAAGGTTCAAAGCCTTCATGCCGGGGAGGACGGCCGGATCAAATTTATGAGCTTTCACTGCAGCTACTTTATTTTGATTCCACATAGGTTGTCATTCACGTCGTGTATATGCGTGTGTGTGCCTGTGTCCAACAGGTGTGCTGCTCCTCTGCCCCACAACACATGCAATCAGACTGTTAGTAAATAGTCTGTCGTTTCTCAAAAGTGCCTCCGAGATTTGCAGAAGGAAGTGAAATCCCTGCAAAATGGTCTCATTTGGCACCAGGCTTTAAACTTGCACGCTTGAGTGAGCGTAATTGCTGAAGTGGGTGAAAGTGTGTGTGTGTGTGTGTGTGGAGAGGCACCCGAATCCAATCTTGAGTTTGCTATCTCTGGGCATACCTTTCCGTAATAACCGCTGAAATCCCAGTCT
Source organism: Oreochromis niloticus (assembly GCF_001858045.2). Lineage (NCBI taxonomy): Eukaryota > Metazoa > Chordata > Actinopteri > Cichliformes > Cichlidae > Oreochromis > Oreochromis niloticus. The sequence goes on from NC_031970.2 coordinate 37,236,209, forward strand.
GTCTTTGCTCCGAGAGGTGATTAGCCTGAGAAATTAGGATTTCAAATAGCCCTCATTGGACTCCTCTGTTTACATGAGCTGCAGATTTATCATTGAGTTTCTGATTCATTTTAAAGGGATTAGCCCCACGCATTCTGTTTCAGTGTAATTGTGTTTAAGTGGAGCATGCACAGGAACAGATTAGTGTGGTGGTTTTATTATTGGAATTATTTTCCATTTGAACAACAAGCAAGAGCGTGATCTCCCTCCTCTCGCTGTCAGCAGAGAGAATGAGGATTCTAATGCTGGCCGGCTGTCATGTATGATGTATGTGCTGAAGCTAACACCAACCACCCTGTGCATGCTGGAGGCTTTTGTGGTGGTTCTGAGGAGACCTGTTGAACTGTCCTCCCGCTAGAATGGTTTGATCTGTGAGGTGTGTGTGTGTGTGTGTGTGTGTGTGTGTGTGTTAGCAGACGTGACCTGGCCAGGCGCAGAGCTTCATGTCGGGTGTCAGGCAGCCCAAGCTGTAGCTGTCAACAGTGATGCTTTATGGGGGCATTTCCTCTGTCGTTCTGACATGTGCTGTCACCTCAGTGTGGTAGGCGCTTCCATCTGCTGGCTTAATAGCCTTTGCTGTCAGCACACACACACACGGACACAGGCAGACCCATGTTTGTTTTACTCTCTTGCACTGGCACACACACACACACTCGGGAGAACACCCACTCTCAGATATCACCAACACACACCCTTGCTGTCTGCCAAGAAAACGATCAGGATGGACCGGATTCTGAATATTTCACTCGCTGACAGCTTTTCACCAGAATAATTTACAGACTTGGCTCTAAAGTCAAAGACATTTTTCATCACATATCACTATTAAATGGCAAGAGTGTGTTTTCTTTGCTGCCATGCACAGTGTATTTAGCCATCAGTATGACAGTATTTTATATTTATGTTACAGTTAGTGTGTCAGCTGGTCAGAAAAGCTTGTCAGTGTCTTCATATTGTTGATGAACATTTGCATGTTAAATATTAAAGAAGTAACCTGATGGGAGAGACATAATACCATCAGCCACATGACAATCCTGGAGTTAGTGTCAGCTGGCAGGTATTTACAGTACAAAAGATGGCTCTGACAAGTAAAACACAAGTGCCTTCTTCAAGTGGATTCTCTTTAAAGGCTACCGGGGGAGGTGATACCTGTGGTTGCAAAAAGACTTGCAACCACAAACAATGATCTCACTCGACCTATGTAAACATTTTCCTGCTGAATTTGTAGTCTCAATCACTAATTTTGGGTCAGACTGAATAAGCAGTTTAGTCAGTTTTATCAATTTTGGTCAGTCTAGGTATCAGAACGAAAAAGATTACCCAAAATGTGCTCATGCTTGTGTTTGACAAGTGATCAAAACGGGACTTATTTAACCCGTGGGTTAATCTTTAGCAAAAGTATGAATCAGAATACTCCCTAAGGAAATGATGTATGCATGGCACATTAACTCTAATATGTAACATTACCGAATTTATAAGTAAATAGCAGTAATAATATTAAAAAAGCATCATGCTAGCTTCAGAGTTAATTTCATTATTTGTTATGTTACGCAATGTAAACCTTCTTTGGACCCAAAAATAAATATAAACTATGTTTAAAATTGTGCAAAAGTAACACATACATGCATGTTTCTGCATTTACCATTAGGGCCGATGCTAGCATACTTTTAGTTGTTAAGTATTTAATACCTACTGTAACAGAGCACAAAGTCCTAAAAATACAAGCATATAAACATGTACATGCTAACATGCTAAGTGTTAACATGTTAGCATATAAACATATACATGTTTACATGCTAACATGCTAAGTGCTAACATGTTAGCATACAGTACATATTTCCTTGCTAGCTTGCCAAGTCTGAAAAGCAAAATCATCCGGTGACAGCCAATATTGTAATGCCTTTGGGTAGTTATTTTACAGTTTAAAAGCTTTCATTTTGAAAAGGACTAAGCTAACATCTTTGGCTTATTCTATCTGAGCACTTAAACAATAATCTGATGATGTACATTATGGATCCTGTAAGACAAAAAAACAAAGATGCATATATTACCATCTCTACGTGGATAATGGGACCACCACACAGCTAAAACTGGTGTGAGCACAGGTGAGTTTGAAAACATGTATAGCTCATTTTTATCTTTCTTTTCTGGGCAGATGTGGAACTACTTCAGCCTTTTTTATTGCCCTTATATCTTTGCTAATTGATTATTATTCTGTATTTTATTATTCTGAGAGAACCACCTCTCTTATATCTTCGTGATAACATCTGGAACAGCTGTATGAGAGCTCCTTTCAACTTTTTCAACTCCCTTTAAAAAAATAGAATCTAACCTTATGTATACATTGTGTGTTATGTATTTGCTGAATCTTTGGAAATGAAATGCCATTGCTTTAAATGTAGCAATAAACAAACACACATAACAACAAGCCTTACAACTCCATCACCTCCATCATCGAAAAGACATAGCAGAGGTGAACAAAGGGAGCAGGGCTCACCAAGGCCGTGAGATGGTCTGTGTGAGCAGGCGGCGGGACCCCTCAGGAGTGACTGTTTGTTGGGAGTAATAAATCGACCGCATGCTTGAACCCAAAGGTTGGCAAATTAACAGTTAATTAGCGGCTGATAAATGACAGATTGACACAAGCCCTCCACTGCTGTACCCTCCACCGCTATCTCACTCAGGCAAGTGTTTATGTGGGGGTAACAAGTGTCTGAGCAGACTGTTATGTCTGCGTTTTGTCACATGCTGGGATTGCTCTCAGATGTGCCCAACCCCCTGTTTCCTGCACACCTAACAACCTACTCCAGACTTTTTTCAGTCTTGCCTCCATTTAACTCTGTGATCTCCTGAAGTAGGTCTGGCTTTCCTTTGCCGCTCCACAGTCCACACCTTTTGAGTCAGATTTTATATTTTAGCCAAAGCACGGAAAAATATCCAGAAAAGCTTCGAATTCTGTGAGGTTAAAAGACTGCTGTCAGAAATCCATGTTTTTTCTCCACTTGGAATCACTCTGAGCATGATAATTGCATTTTCCCTGCTAGATCTGCTTCCTGCCATAACTGAAGGAAGCAATAATTTTAGGCCTAATGATGTAAATTAGAGGCAGGTCCTGTGCACTTGACATGTATGTAATGAGCATAAAGGAAGGCATATTTAACCTAGCAGTACTGCCTGTCACCAGCAATGGCCTGCAAATAGCCGTGTATTTAGAGGAAGTGAACAAGTAGAGTTCCATTAATGGTCCTTTAAACTTCTCCTGGTGAGTTCACAAAGAATTTATGTGAACATAAAATCTTTTCTTATTGACCTTTTAGAAGACATAAATAGAAATATAACGGATACTTTGTTATTAAGTGCAAATTAATGTCAGTTTTGCAATATAAAATCCATTTCCTCCCCTGACATTCCCTTTACTGGAGGGTAATTTCCAGATAAAAGTGAGCCGGATTACACAATAATGCTGCATTTACCTCACCGTATGTTACCCTTCTACATAAATGGCATTTGATTGATTGGTTCTGAGAGAAGGAGCGAGTTTAGTGAAATATGCGCCGAACTGCTTTTGAGTCATTCATGTTTCAACAGCAGCAGGGGAGGCAGAGGAAACAGCAGCATGTATGTACATTCATTCCTGCAGACTTGGCATGGCTGGAGAAATAATGTGTTTGAGCTCGGTGAGTGACTGCCAGAACAAAGTACACACAGTACTGGAGCTCCACTGCTGTACGGTTGCCTCTGGTGAGCCCGTGGCTTTCGGTGGAAACGTCTGAGCAAGAGTTTTGTGTGACAAAATCATCGCAGTGTATGAATTCCCATGTCTTTTATGGGATACTTTTTGAAGATTAGGAAAACAGTTAGCAGAGAAAAGTGAAGCAGCCACACCTGAGTACAGCACAACCTGATTCTTTTCACATTCGCTTCATTTTTCTCGTCTTTTGAAATGGCTTATCGGGAGCACAGCATTCATCACTTAAGAATTAGGGCCAGTGAGGAAGGGGAAAAATGAGCAGCTACCCAGCAGACCTGGAAGGTGATCCTTATCACTATGCCTGACTGATATCGTCCAGCCACGCTGGCACAGATCTGCTTGGGTGAAAATCACAGGACTGAGAGGGTCACTGCTATAGTGGCTGATGTAGGTGTCTGCTCTAGGAAGCAGAATACTGTGCCACCCTGTACATGCAAACAATATACACTTATACAGTTTAGTCGATTTAAGTTGTTGAACTTAATTAATTCTAGTTTTTTAAATTGCTTTCTTTAGACCCAAAGAGGTGCATAACTGCGCATTACTTGATTTGTGTAATAACACTTCTTCAATAGAAACCATAATGACTCATGGGTCTTAAAGTTTACCTTAATTTCTTTTTAATTAGTGTTGTGTTAATGATTTAAAATGCATTAATGTATTTCTGTAGCTTAATGCTGCTTAATCAAATTTAGACTGCTCAGAGTTGCAATGTATAAAAAAAGTTGTCTTTATTTAAGAAAAAAAAGGAACCTCAGGTTAAGACAAACGACTTCTAAAGTTTATTTTTAAAACAAAAAGTTACACGAACAAAGAAAAAGATATGCACTTCATATGACCTCAGTTTAAGAATTTTATAAACAGTAATATCAGAAAACATCACTATGACTGCATTTTTTAAAAAGCTGAGTACTTATTTGTAATATTTACTGTATGTAGTGAGACAGAAAGCTAAAAACCACGAGGTAGTCCTTTGCTGTATCCACCTCAGAGTGACGGTTTACATCTGAACAGCAATCTTTACAAAGAAAAGTGACTGGAAGTCAGAGTCTCAGTCATGGTGGCATAGTGCTAGCTAACTGTCAGACTGTTCTTTGGCACATATCTACAAAACTTCAACTCTAAACACAACATACCCTAAGTATGGATGACAGCCCTACTAACCCGAGGATGTAAAGTTAAACTAACAGTCCTGTGAGTCTAGCCAAAAGTGTCTGTATTAAGAAAAATCAACTACAAATTATTAAATGAAACAAGTACAACTAAGCACTTCTGTGCAAGCAAAAAATACACAACTTTGATTAAACTTTAAAAAATCATACAAATTAAATTAGAGGCACTTTAGATCAAGTAAGGTTATTATTTGGATTGATTTACAGTGTATACAGTAAATTCTGCTGCTATTTTGCTGCTTCAAAAAATTTAAGTAACATCAACTTAAGTTGGTGAACTTTTCCATTTTGAGTGCAGACTACTTAAAGGTTTTTTTGAGGTTTATTAATAGAAAAAAAAAAGAATGTGGTATTTAAATACACACTGATTGGTCTGTAAGCCTAAATAAGATATTCTCAATAACTCATTATCGCTGTCGTTGGACACAAGTAAGCTTCAATAAGACTCCTTTCACAAAGATTTACAAAGTAAATTTATACAAGATTTATACAAAGTAAATACATGTGAATACCTGGAATATTGGCAGTTGAGGTAAGCCTAAATTCACTACAGATTTGTTTGTCCTACACTGGCTACCGTAGCTGGGATTATGCACTTGAACTGGGAAGGGTAAGAAAATCGAATGCAGCTGATTGAAATCTGCAATCTGCATCTAACAATATGATTTTACACGCTGTGCTTAAGAAGGATACGTTAAATGAATTAGAAGAACTGTTTTAAGGTACACACATTAAAAACAAAAACTCTGCAGTGCCATGAAAAGTTAAACCCATTTAGTAGCAATAACTTGAAGTAATCATTTTCTGCATGACGTTATCAGTGTCTCACATTGTTGAGGAGGGATTTTGGCCCGCTCTTTACAACACTGCGGTTCGCAGGGCTTTTGTTTATGCACAGCTTTTGTAAAATCCTGCCACAGTATTCTAATCAGGTTGAGGTTTGTGCTTTGACTGGATCATTGCAATACCTTGAGTCTTTTCTTTTTCAGCCATTCTGTTGTAGATTTGCTGGTATATTTGGGATTATTGTCCAGTTGCATGACCACGTTTTAGCTTATGGCCTCACATTTGACTCAACTGCAATGTTCCAGGTTCTGTGGCTGCAAAGCAAAACCAAATCTTCCACCAAGCTGGACAGCGATGTTTGGCAACTGACACCCGGTGCATTATGGCCAAACATCGCTCTTTTGGTTTTTTGTCTGTGCAAAAGTTCCTGAAGTCACTTTGCACACATACAGTAAGCCTGCTGCCAGGCAAAACTTACAAAACTTACAGTTTAACAGACAGTGATCCCAATTTTTGGGAACACTGGTTTTAATAAATTGGTAGAAAAGTTCAGCAGAAGTACAGATAACTCAGTAGGTAAACTTTCAAAAGTAGTATAAATGAACTTAAAGGCACTCATTTAAAGCAAGTTTGAGTCTACAGTGTGTGTGTGTGTTTCTTTGTGCCAATTTGGTTGCGGAGCGCTCGGAGCCAACATGAGTCATGAGTCGACGGACTAATGTCGGGAGCACTGCTCTCATTATTTCATGGTTAGTTTGACACACGGCTAATATTCCGATGGCACGAGTTGAATTGAGCAGACCGAGGAGTATGAAGTGAAAATATGTGAGTGGGAGGTCTGCGAGCAGTGTGTGTGTGTCCTTGTGAGTGTGTGAGCAGGGGAGGGGCACCTGGAGTCTTCCAAACAGTTCCTGACAGAACAGTGCCTCTCTTGGCCATTTCCTTCAAACAGCAATCAGGCCGAATCAAAGCAGCTGCTCTGTTCTTGAATACTCCAATTGCACTAATCAACTCCATTTAGCGGCTCCTCAGCTGGCGAAGACCTGAGCCACGCTGAGCCTAGCGAGCACACGCACACACATACACTTGAGCACGATTGGCTCAGGCCGCCGTTCAAAAGTCCAGTCAGAAATAATAACACTTATTTTATTAGGCCTGCTGGAGTGCTGCCAGCAACATTTAACAGCCTCACACAAGTCGAAATGAGCACAGGCATGGAAATGGTGAGACTGTTGGAGATTCTTGCAAATCATCTGCTCGTTTCTGGCTCCACGTGGAGCAAAAACAAGCAAAATGCGATAATGCTGTAGGAGAGGGAAGTACCGCATTATTCTGCTGGGCCTGTTAGTCTGCAGCAGCTGTTGTGTCTATTGTATATGACAATTGTAGCCTAAACAGCAAGGCACTAATCCGACAATTTCCATCCAATCAGTTGACAACAATTCAGGTTAATCTTGTATGTTGAAAGCTACGTAGCAGCGATCCAAACAAATGTCTGGAGCGTGCTTCGCTCGATCTACCCTTGGATGCTCTGGTAAAAAAAACAATGCTAATTGTTCTGACTTGCCTCCTGATTCCAGCTCTTGACTCAGCCTTCAAATTTATTTTGTGACTTCAGCCCGGTGCTTGCTGTGATCAGCGTTACATAAATCCTAACATTTAACAACACAAAGCGGAGGAAGTAAAAGCACACAGAAAGTGTTTCAATGTGGTCTGGCTGCACAGCCTTGGCCCTGGGAGAGACTTCCTCTGAGAAGTATTTAATGCTGGAAGCCTTCTCTCTCCAAACACAGAGCACCTGGGACAACAGCGGCCATTCCAGAGCCAGTGTTAATGAGTGGCAATGCAGACTGGCAATCAGCACTACCCGCAAAAATACAATTAATACGGTATGCTGGCTCTCTGTGCGCTCATGCTGCTTCGCTTATGAAAACAAAAAATTACAGCGTTAAACTGCTCTAAACATTTGGGAGAAACTGTGCTGCACATCCAGAGAAAATCGCCTTGATTGCTAAAAGGATTTCAAAGAGTTTGCATGGAAACTGGATGAAAGAGGGGGGAAAAATCCAAACAGTGTTAAAAGCATTCTTTGCTCCGCTGTAGTCAATTACTTTCTTGTGTTTCAGTTCGACAAAAACACATCCTCTGGAATTTGCTCAGTGTCGCTCCGTCACACCGTCGCTGCAGGAGGTTTTCGGGCAGACTGATCAAACTGAGTGACATAGACAGTGTGGGGAGCAGAAAAGTCATTTTGTTTTTAGTGTCTAAGAATGTTAGCAGCAAATTATTTCCATCATTTTGGCATCACTGTCAACGGCCGACCTCAGCATCTGTGTTACCGTGACGATACTCTTTCAGTCAACTTATAACCAAAAAACATCATCAGTCCTAAACAGAGATGGGCAGTAATGTGTTACTGTAATCCGATTACTTTTTTCAGTAAGTAAAGTAAGGGATTACTATTGCAAAAAAGTAATTAGAATACTGTTACTTTCCTGTAAGCACACTGTGTTACTAAACCGTGATTTTGTTTGGGAGAGTGTCTCATGACAATGACGTACAAGCGTGTGACGACCGTGGCAGCAACAGACGTGTGCAGATCAACAATGGATAATATGGAGTGCAGCGAGAGTACGACCATGCAGCGTTTAAAGCTTGGACGTACTGACATTACTTTGAGTTTGATTCAGTAAAAAGTGACAAAAACATTAGTGTCCGCTGTACACTCTGTGTGGGAAGAAAACGTCTTTCTACAGCGAAAAATTAAACTTCAAATCTGAGCGAGCAGCGAGCACGCTGCCACGGGAATGTGACATTCACAGAGAAACCCCCGGATCCCCCCACTGACATGACTGCTGCAGAAAAAATAGAACAGGGTTGAAAGGTCTGTTGCTTTATTATGTATTCAGGTTGTGTATCATGTTTTTAAAAATTAAAAAAAGTAATAAAGTAACTAATTACATTTGAAAATAAGTAATCGGCAAAGTAACAGGATTACTTTCTTGGAGAAGTAATCAGTAATTCGTAACTAATTACTATTTTGCAGTAACTTGACCAACACTGGTCCTAAAGTGCAATCTTAAGAATAGATAAAGAGAACCTGAATCAACAAATATCGAGCTTTTGCATTTGCCTGTGTTCACCACTACTGTGTCATTTTACTGACACTTATGGGCACGACTGCATCTGCACAGGTATTTGTATGTGAACCTCATGGACCAAGAGGTCAGTTGTAGTTGTCTTTAATCAGTGGATGCAAAACAGGAAGTGAGTGGCTACCCTATTTTTATTTAAGAGTCACAGAAATTGAGTCATAGCAAGGACCTCAGAAAAAAGAGTTGTTGGCTCATCAGACAGAGCGCGTTACACGACCAAGATTTTCAACCCCAACAGTTCATCGCAACATTTTTCTGAACATCAGTAAAAACTGTGTACTTACACATCGATATTACTTTTCATTTGGAATCATTTTGGTCACTCGCCAAATTTGCATCCTACCACAGTGGCCTACTGGGTAACATGTGAAAAAGCCCTAGTTTGATCATGGAAGGGGACGGAAACTTACAAGGTAGTGTACTTCGAGAACTGTACCAAAACTAGCAAACATAAATAAATAAATCTTCATCTAGTGAAATAAAAATTCACGTTGCAAGATGTCAGATGAAGGGTGTGAGACAGTCAGGCAAAATGAGGCGATTTACAAACCTAGCTGTGACTTTGTCACTACAAGCATCATAAATGTGCAAAAAAAGCAAACAAGCAGCCAAAACATCTCGAGTACCGGTTCCCATTATTATCACTTCAATAAGAGCCTGTCATGACAATCCTGCTGTTTACACAAACATCATTAGCATTTAAAACCAGTTTAATTGACTGTTACATTATGAAGAGAAATGAAGTGTAACATGACCTCATGAGCAGCAACAACCTCACAGAGCTGAGCGAGCGCTTCTCAACACTGACTCGGCCAAAAGCAGGGTTTGAAAAAACAAAAAACAAAAGGGGCACACTGGCAGTGTTTGAGAGTGGTCACTGTTGTCATTAAGTTAATACTCATCCACAGTTTGGTCTAAACACAGGGCCTTTTATGGAATTATCCTAATTAGTGTGACCATTAGCCTTAATGGGGAGTAATGGGCAGTTAGATGTTATTTGGTAAAACAACACGCCAGAGGCTGGAGGTGTTTTATTACAGCTCTATATTAAGCTCATTTCTCGAAGGTAAAGAATGTTTCCAGATCGCAGACAAAATTGGCTGGGCGCTAATTCAGTTTCCACATCGAGCAGAGCACGGACCACCCACCAGGAAAATAACATGCAGCAAGATGCCTGCTGTATGCTAATAATACGGCCTGCAGTGACAGCTTCAAGTCTGACGGACTCCACGCACCGTTCTTTAAGAAATCACTGCAGCTACACATGATTACACACAAACTTCTTTTCTTTCTTTTTTTCAAACGAAAGCTCAGCGTGAAGTTTCCAAGTGTGGTTATAAGATTTTATGCCTTTAGGAAATTACAAAAGACATCCAGTTTGTAACCATATAACAGCGTCCAGGGAAAGCCAAGGCCGCATTGTTTTCCATCAAATGTAGATTTCACTAGGACGTTGTAGGTTCTCACAAACTTTAAATCTGAGTGACAAAACGCTTTACAGTGTAGTTCAGCAGCAGTTTGGATAATTAAGCTTGGGAACACAATAACCTCTGGCACTGCTTACACGGTGGGGACTAGAGTCTGCTTCCTTTTTTTTGCTGTAATGTTGATTCTCTAGAGCAGTTGTAATTGCTGTGTTTGTATTGCTCTCCCTGTGGGAAGCTATATGCAGTCTGAAGCCACATATGAAATATTATTTGCAGGGCTGCTAAAATCCCAAATAGACAACCCCCCCCAAACAAAAAAACAGAAGACAACTTAACTCTGGTGGACAAACTCCTCAAATGATTTCCAGAGCGCACAGAAATCACTATTTCCAGGGGAATTCCTTCATACCAGAGCCTCGGTAAACACAGCCAATAATGAGTTAATTGCTGAACAGGGTGAATGATAACCAGCTATTTAGCGCCTGTGATTTCTTTAAGTGTGAAATGTGGATACAGTGTGACCACATGCGGTATCTCCGAGATTTATGACACACTCACAAACCAGTTTCTTTCCAGTGTCGGTGTTTGAACTTCGCCACAGGCCATTTGCTTCACACAAGCACCATCATTCGTGAACCAACTGTGTTTTATCTGTCTTTATGATTCACAAGCAGTGAATAGGACTATTTCAAAAGGCATATCCTCTCCTTGGATAAACCTGTCATGCAAGTGATGAATGAGGAAATAATCACGATTCAAACACAAACCTGTTGCTAAAATGCTTTACTGTGTCTGTTTTTGAGGTCAATGGGTAAAAAGTCTCTTTGTTGAAATGATCTTGTGCTCATTCTGTATTGCAGCAGTATCTAGGCTAGTACAGCCTCGTGGAAATTTCCAGTCTCTTTCTCTTCATGCAAATATGTTTTTGTGTATTAATTTAAAGATGCACTGAACCAAAGAACTTCCAGAACATTACACTATAATGGGATGATCGGGTCTAATTATGTTACCTGTCAGTGATTTTAATGACATAGAAAATTTTATATATATGAGGGCTGATCAAAAAAGTTAAAAACCAGATTTACATTTGGCCCACTGCGGTCCTATAAACTTCACCAATATTTAAAACAACATTTGAATATTATAGGACGTTAATCTTAAACTTGAATAGTGAATATTTAACCCTATCCATTAAATTGTGCAAACAATATCCTAGTGAGAAACATCCCTAGCTTACATAGAATGGCACATGTTCCCACTAAATGTTCTCCTTTAGACACGTCACGACTTTACAGCAGAACTCTGACACATGGGAAATAAATTCATGGTCCACAATCACGTAAATGTTAGAAAATAATGAGCATTCAACTGGTCTAAATTCTCTTTTATCTGAGAAGGAGTGGAGCAGTTTTTCACCAAAAACTGTAGAAAACGGTTCAGTAATACTAAAGGCAAAACTCTCATCCCTGGCAATGATTATTGTTATAAATTCAGTCCAGTTAGAAAGAAAAGTAGGATGTTTGAGGTCTGTGGTGAAAAAAGAGTGCAGAGTTTGGTCAGGAAGGAACATCCATAGAGTGAGCTAAAAATAGAAACTCTGATCCTCGGATCCTGATCTTGAAAGAGAGAACAGACAAATTGAAATAACTGAAGGTTTTTGATTGTTACGGACCTATTCGAAGAACTGTTTGATCGCATCTTGTATTTGAATGCTGTGTGCATCAAATGTCTAGATTTCACTCTACTGATTGCATATTTTGGTAAAGATGGTGTAAACATTTTTAGGCACATAACACTATCAAACAGATGACCCTTTGGTCCCAAATTCATTCTGCAATAACCCCCATGAAAATCATAAAGTATTATCTTCAGCCACAAGATGAATATGGAACTGGGTTGTTGGTGATAGGCAGCACGGTGGCACAGTGGTCAGCACCAGCAAGAAGGTCGTGAGTTTGATTCCACCATCAGGCCCAGGCCTTTCTGTGTGGAGTTTGCATGTTCTCTCTGTGTTTGCATGTGTTCTCTCCGGGTACTCCGGCTTCGTCCCACAGTCCAAAGACATGCAGCTGGTGGGGTATGAAATTGGTGACATGTTCAGTACTTGTTTTACCTGCTGTATATACACATAGCAACAATGCTCAATGGCTAGCGGACCTAAGAGCGCACCACAGTAATCTTCCTGAACAGGATTCAGTAAACATTGCAGTGGCAGACATCCAAGAAAGAGTTTCAGGAATGAAGAGTTGGACAGCATCAGGCCCTGACATGATTCACACCTACTTGCTAAAGAAGCTAACCACATTAAATGAGCATCTGGCAGCACAAATGAACCAGCTGCTAATAGATGAGGCACATCAGGAATGCCTAACTGAAGGCCGGACAGTCATGACCAGTGATGGGAATAACGGCGTTACTAACGGCGTTACTTTTTCAGTAACGAGTAATCTAACTAATTACTATTCCTATTGTTACAACGCCGTTACCGTTACTAACAAGAAAATGCGGTGTGGTCGCGTTACTATTTTTCAACAAACAGACGGTTGAAGCTGTGTTCAGCTTACCGCATCTTATATCAGTTGCACGGACGTAGCTGTAAGTAATCTGGACGCTACAGCTTTAAGCAGCTGCGCGCTCCCGCGGACGGTAATCACTTTGTGCCTGACGATCACTTTTTGGCACAACACCTGGAGCTCAGGGGGCAAAACAATCGCATGAGTGCTGCTGTTTGTCTGAGGAAGAATAAAGTAGTCGTGGTAAGCCAATCACACGATCACTTAAAGACAAAGCAACAAGGTGATATATACCAGTTTATAAACTGTGTTGATAGGCCACGTAAAACCAGAGTCATGATAAACAATATATACGCGGCGTTTTTTCCTCAATAGTTTCGTCACGTTTACTGTCTAAGGACAGCGCTAGCGAGCACTCTCTGCTTATGACCAACACCCCCCCCAAAAAAACAGGGGAAGTTTTAGGAGTGACGGCGAGAGAGAGAGAGAGAGAGGGAGCAGAAAAAGAGAGAGAGCGAGTTTTGAGATGTGAGAGATTTGTGACGTTTAGTGTTTGGAGTGTGTAGTTAATGTGTTGTCTTGTGTAGTTAGTGTGTAGTGTTGTGGATAGTTTTGTGTTGTGTGTCAGAACAATGAGGCGACTGCTGTCTCCAGGTAGAAACAGCAGTGATACACCTGCTGCTGTCAGACCTGCAGGTATCAGGCTGTGATGTTCTCCTTTATAGTGGACAGAAATTATTTTTTTGGAGTGGCACAAATAATTTGTGTGGCATCTTATTGAAGAACAGCTGATTGTTCTGTAAATAGTTTGAAATGGTTGTTTAAAAAAGGGTAAAAGGTAAATGGATGCAAATAACTTTGTTGTTTGCAAAACTTGTGCATAGGATTTTAAAATTGACAATTTATTGTCAAATATGTCAAATTGTCATTTAAAGTTATGAAATATGATTCAATAAACATGTTTGTGGTTGTTACAGTAAAAAATATAACTTTTTCTACTCTGATTTTATGGTTTTTGTCTGATTTTAGATCAATTGTGTTAATACAGTATGTCAACATGAAAACATAACTGTAAATTCAGACACGTGAGGTTGTGCTGAAAAGAATGATACCAAACAAGGCAAAGTAAATCGTTTTTAAAGGTGAAATGTAGAGGGAAAATCAAAAGTGGTTAAAAATGGCCAATTATGCCCTGGACCCCAGAGGGTTAAACGTTTACGCAATAGTTACTTTTCAAGTAATTAATTACTTTTATAATCTTGTAACTCAGTTACTAACTCAGTTACTTTTTTGAAGAAGTAACTAGTAACTATAATTAATTACTTTTTCAAAGTAACTTGCCCAACACTGGTCATGACCCCCAAGGATCCCTAAAAGGGACTCATCCCCTCCAACTACCACCCAATAGCCTGCCTCAGCACCACATGGAAGCTCCTGGCAGGTATCATACCAGCTAAGACGAACAGGCACATGGCCCAAAAAAGAATTGACACAAACACCAGAGGGGCAAAATGCCAGCACCTGGTAGATAGAGCAGTCACTTGAGACCAGACTGGCCAACATGTGCACCACCTGGATTGACTACAAGAAGACCTATGATTTAATGCCTCACACATGGATCCTGGAATGCCTAGAACTATAAAAGATCAACAGGACCCTAAGAGCCTTCATCAGGAATTCAGTAGAGATGTGGCAAGAAGTAAAGGCCAATTTCAAGCCAACTGCACAAGGAGATGCTCTGTATTCACTGCTGTTCTGCATAGGCCTGAATCTCCCAAACCATATAGCCTAACCATATAGAGTATAGCCTGGAAGTCCAGTTAATTTAATGTAATTGCACTGCGCCAAATCACAACAACTGTCGTCTCAAGGCACTTAGTATTGTAAGGTAGACCCTACAATAATACATACAGAGAAAAACCCAACAATCATATGACCCCCTATGAGCAAGCACTTTGGCGACAGTGGGAAGGAAAAACTCCCTTTTAACAGGAAGAAACCTCCGGCAGAACCAGGCTCAGGGAGGGGCGGGGCCATCTGCTGCGACCGGTTGGGGAGAGAGGAGGTCAAAATGCGATACGCATTCTATGATGGATGAGAATGGTCGAGCTAAAATCCTGTGGGACTTCCAAAACAGACAGACAACTTGTTGAGTTGTAACCAACTGGACATAGTAGTTGTGGACATGCAGAGGAAAAATGAGTAGTGATAGAGCTATCCAAGATATTATGCAGTCCAGTGACTTTTTTGTTCAATCATAATATGAACAAAAAAGGGAGAAAAGACTGAAATGAATTGACTGAATTTGCCATATCAGGATGATATGAAATCTTTAACACACATGAAGACAGTGATGTAGTTACTAAAGATAAAACAGAGATAGCAGCAAATGATGAGCTGCACTTTGAGCCACCTTTTTCATTCTAATAGATGCATGTTAGCTAATAGACAGTTTATTTATTGCATCACTTAGCATTTATGTAAGGATTTGGTGAATGAATGAGGTGTGTGTGGTGATGTTATTTTAGTGATGTGATATTATGATTGAACAAAAAAGTCATTGGACTGCATAATATCTTGGAGGTTATACAGTGGTACGGTAAGAGAGGAGGAATGGTTCCAGAAAGTGCATTGTTCGCTTTTTAAGGCAGAGTCAGTGTCTGAAGCCCTGGCAGGATATACTTTGACATGTTTCTGACAGCCCGGGGCTTATATAGCTACACTTTATGTCCTTGCCTCTAGCTGCAGGTAGTAGAATGGTCCATTACACAAAAACTAGTTGTCAGAAATGATCAATTATCCAGGAAAAGAGCATAGAAAGAGATTTGCATCCATTAAATTTTTCTTTCACATAGATGCTGGGTATACACAAAGCTACACTAATGCAGAATCATCAAAGTCTGTCATCAGTTTAGCTCCACTGACAAAACAGACATTAAAAATGTGTAAATGCCTCTCTTCTCTTCAGGTGTCCAGCTTAGCCACGACAGTGAGTAAGTCATATAAAAATCAAATTATTGAATTAAGCCAGTGTAGATGTTATGATTTACACTCATAAGTATCCTCAGCGAAAAACATCTGTTCCACGTCTCCAGCAGTTTCTTGTGGGGATAAATGCAACCGCGTTGCAAGCAGGTTTTGTGATGATTTCATTTGAGATCATCATTTATGCTTTTAACTTTTTAAACCTTTTCAGGAGTGATATCACTTTGAAGCTATGTTGAGGCTAACAATGTCTCATCAGGCCTTGAAAACTTGGAATGCCCCTTCTCAAACTCCACCCAGTCTCGCTCACCAAACCCCTGCACGCATTATTAGACGGTATTGAATGTGCAGTTTCAGGCAAGCTGTTGCCATCTGACATGTGCCGACTTATCAAAATAAATCTTTCTGCCCTTTTAAACGTTTGACTCAAAGTCAACTGGAGAATCACGTGGATCTTCCCAGTCTGCCATGCAGCCGTGTGATTGTCAGGCCGGCTAATTTAGCATGACTGGAGTTTCTGTAGCTATTGCGGTGTTTGTTTTCCACGCTCGGATTAACAAGATGCAGTTATGAGCCTTTGTGGGATTTCTGTCTTGTTTATGCAGGAAAATCTTCATCATTGTTACGAAGTTGATCAGGTTTTCAGACTGACATGGACACCTATGTAGTGTACTCACAAAATGTTTGCATGCAGGACAATAAGAAATGCTCTGCAGCTTTGAGCAATCTGAGCGTTGCACCAGGTGCAGCTGTGAACATGTTCCACCTTATCACTGTTACTGTAATACTGTGAGAGATGGACAGTTAATTAGTTGCCTCTGTGAGCACAGCCTTTTGCCTTATGAGATGTGCCTTCATTATGTCTTCTTCGGACTGTCAGCTCTATAGTCAGGCCTGTTGCACTTATCCATCAGGCATCAGCGATCAATTAAAACTGTGACTGTGAGATGAAAGTGAGAAAAGTAAAACAAGCTAAATCAGCTGAAGCTGAACATTGTTTTTTACCCGCTTACTTTCCAAGAGTTTGATTTTAATTTGGAATTCAAATCACAACTGAAGCACAACTCAAGACTTATTCTCTTTACTCAAACCCAATTTATGTACTAAGTGTATGGTTAATAAGTCACAATGGGAACTGAAAATATTGTGAAAGCATTCACTTTGAAGGTTTTAAAACTTTAGTAACTTATTATATTCAGTACATAATGCAGTATTATTATACATAAAGTGCAGAGAAGTAAATAAAATAATCTTCAGCTGCAACATAATTAATAATTATAATTCAGTAAGGTTACATTTAGTACATTAGTTGTAACGTAGGATTATGACTTTTACTTAAAGAGTGCTTTCAATACAAACATATGTTTCATGTGCAGCCACTTTTCAGCCCATGCATGTGTGTGAGGCCACAGGGCTGCACATGAGCCTAAAATTCATGTCCACGCCATTTTTTGTTATTACTCTGCCCTGTTCTTGGGGCTTCCTGTGATACCCCATTTAAACAATCCTGGAAAGATCCCTGCCTTTATTTACCTGACAGGAAAGAACACGTAACGGCCGTGTGATTTATGATCGATGAAACAAAAGCTGGCCGAGTGTGATGTTGTTCTAACACT
This sequence comes from Oreochromis niloticus, assembly GCF_001858045.2. Lineage (NCBI taxonomy): Eukaryota > Metazoa > Chordata > Actinopteri > Cichliformes > Cichlidae > Oreochromis > Oreochromis niloticus. The sequence continues at coordinate 37,253,650 of NC_031970.2, forward strand.
GCAAAGCATCTTAATGAGGAGGTCAGGGCTGATGGATGTCAGCAAAGTGTGCAGCACTAAAAACAATGAAACAAACACAGACCTGTTTATTTTGCACAAACACAAACCATGACTGCAATCACATGTCGGGGTATTGCTGTCTGAATGACTCAGTATAAACAGAAATTTTTCATAAATTTATGATGTGTTTTCTCAAAACCAGGCTAAAATGTAATAAACAGTATATCGTAATATGATGATGTGGACAAGCGGCGTTATGTTTACGTATTAAATCTTTCGTTTAACCATCGGAACCGCTGTTTGTACGCTTGCGTGCTAATACGTTTACGATATGTGAATGTTGGGATTCTGAATAAATAGCACTGACATTTATGAATATTCAAGGCTGACATGAATTGCAAAAAAATACTTTGTGATAACACTGATAATGGTTAGCAGTGTGTTACTCAGATTTTATGATGTGAGAATGAATACTGCAAAAAATATTCCTGCAGAAGTCACATGGATGAGTGATGAAACAGAATCAACTTTCTGAGATTTTCTTACCTGGATGATTGAAAAAGATATAAAAAATGAAACCAAAACATCATATATACAATGACAACGCAGACGTTCTTCTGTTATAATGCTGTGTTTGGTAAAATATGTGAAAACAGCGTCTAAATAAATGAAGGTTTGGGTGACTTTCACGCCTGAGAAGATTGTCAGCTGTCTTTAAAGTTTTATCACTTGTGACTAATGTTCCCCTAATGTTACAATCATTGCTTTTGTCTTTGCTCCGTGCCATTGCAGACCAACAAACTGCCAAACCTGCTGCTTTTAAAGAGGTTCATCTGCTGATGATCAGTTAATGAAGTGCCTGTGATTAGCAACACCTGGCTACCTACAACAGACACGTTGTACTGACTTTGTATTGCAAAATAACATAGAAGAAGCAGATTATTATTATTTTTATTATGTCCTGATTGATAAGGCCTTATAATTGAAAGAGGGTGCACTGATAGATAGATCTTTATATATACGTTTTTACATCTTTGCACTGTTATGCCTTTGTTGTTTGGTTGTTTTTTGGAATGGCTTAATCACTGTGGTGTATCATGTGGGTGTGCAGTGTGGATAAAGCTCATTTAATTCCACAGATGAATTAGCCTGTGTGTATCTGAGAAATTACTTTTCATTACATTTCAGTTCCAAATAAAAAAGATAAATAAATGCAAAATCTTAGAGCCCTCGTGCACTCATACCAGATCAGATACGAGTGAAGAAAATCTTAAAAACAGTGCTTGTTGAGATAACCGAGAGGCATGCCTACATCAAAGAGCTCAAGTTCAACACAGCGCTGCCGTGGTTTTAGGAGTTTACATCCACTTCACAAGGGCCCTGTGTGGAAACCTCATATTTCAGAGTGCAGTTGGCACAAGGACATTTGTTTTAATTTTTGAGGGCAAGTGAGCAGAATTAATGGCTGCATGGTAATAAGTCACTGCTGTAAGTGAATGTTCAATGTTTTACATGCGCTGAAACCATTTAAGACACAATATAACAAAACATGTCACAAATCTTTACACTTGAGAGACAGGTAACTTGAGTGTATTGATTTTGATGAGTTTAAGGAAAACTGGCAAGGCCTTCAAGGTATTTCTTAAATAAAAGCACATGGGGTCAAACGCAAAGCAGCGTGAGCTTCCATACTGTAAAGTGCAAAGAGTAGTCCTGTTTTCCAGCCTAATGGGGACACGGGATAAACATCTAAAAATTGCAGCATTAAGAGATTTTCCGTGGTTTGTAAAAATATTACATTTTCTTTCATTTAGAACAGTTTTGTATATTTATTACTATATCACAACTATCTTTGTTTTAGAAAGAGAGCTTGAAAGAGACAAGATAGAAAGAGTAAAAAATTAGACGTTTGCGATTAAACTAAATACATGAACAAGAAGGAGGAGAAAAAGAAAGAAAGTGTATATTTACACTATATTATATTTTGATATTTACAGTGCTATTATGATGCATGGCTGCACGGTTCCTTGAAAAAATCTGGAGATATTAAAATGCATCTCTAATCCAGTTTGTCTTTGATGCTTGTTGTCAAATGCTGGTTCATGATTTACTTTTAATTTCCCTTTGACTGTATTTGGATATACTGATGTTGAACATTGTATGCATGTCTGCGTCTGATACCAGACTATGGACAGCAGAGAGCGGAGGGGATACAGACACTTTTATTATTTGTTTATGTTCTAAATGTCATTTTTCTTTAAATATTCTTTGGGAAATTAAATGCTTTTATAACAAACTTTCAGCTGTTTTCTTGTTTCTCAAGGGTTGCTACAGTGTGACAGGTTTTAGGCCCTTCCTGACACAACCCTGTGTTAACCATGGAGGTAAATCAAACTTATAGCTTTTTTAATAATTACAAAAATTGCAGTAATTGGGTCTCATATAAGCTTTAGTGAGAAATAGTCAGCAGTGAAATTATTATTTAAAACCAAAGACTATATATCTATATCTATCTATCTATATCTATATATCTATATCTATATATCTATATATATGTATATATATCTATATCTATATAGATATAGATATATATGTATATATCTATATCTATATGTATGAGCCTGGTTCTGCCGGAGGTTTCTTCCTGTTAAAAGGGAGTTTTTCCTTCCCACTGTCGCCAAAGTGCTTGCTCATAGGGGGTCATATGATTGTTGGGCTTTTCTCTGTATTTATTATTGTGCTATCTACTGTACAATATAAAGCGCCTTGAGGCGACTTTTGTTGTGATTTGGCGCTATATAAATAAAATTGAATTGAATTGAATTGAATATATATATATATATATATATATATATGAAAACTTCCCTTCCCTAACAGGAAGATACTTGAGGCAGAACCAGGCTCAGCCATCTGTCGTGAGCAGTTGCAAGGGGCACAGACATGCTGTGGAAGAGAGACAGAGATTAATAATAACTAATGATTAAATGCAGAGAGGTGTATAAACACATGCGAGTGAAAAGAGGTGGATGAATAAGACACACTAAGTACATCATGGAAAGCACCCTGAAAAAGCTTAGCCCTAATGCAGCATAACTATGTGTGTGTGTGTATCTGTTTAAAAAATAGAATTACAAGTGAAATTCAGGACCCACACATCAGATGTATCGGTGTATTTTTTATTTATTTTCGCTTGTTCCTACAAGCGACTGAGGTAATGTATGACGTCCACGTGCCACAGCGATCCCATCTGGGTTTGGTAAGAGTCTCTCTGGTTCTCCAGGACACTTTGTGATCTTCCCTGATTACATGTGGCAGCCTCTGACCTGCACCGAAGACCCTCTCTGACACGGAAGATTGACGATTATCGATGCAGAAACCTCTGTTAATTCAGCATACGTTCTGCAGCTGGATAACTATTTTAAACTCATCTGTGAGCTGCTCAAATCAGGTTTATTTTTGGATGCGAATAAATGTGGATCCTGGGAAGCAGGGTTACCTTGTACTCCTCTGATGTTGCATGCAATTTCAGGTTTAGTCCAGGCTCTGTGGAAAGTGGAGCTCCCTCTTTGATTGAGTGAATCACCTGCTGTGGAAATTATAAACACTGTGCAGGAATTTACATTAAGCACCCAGTGGAAAAGTGCACTGTGCTGATGGCTTTGTCCGAAACCATGGAGCAATAAAATCTCTTTTGTATACAAGACATATTTAATCATGGTATCTGCACTCCTTCATGTCAGCTCTTTAAAAGCCATTCCATCCATCTTTAAAAACAGCCAAGTGTGATGACTTCAAAACATTTTAACTGCAAGGACATTGCGCTTTCGTGCTTAACTTTTGTCAGGTGAAAATAACTGCCCCTCAGTCTCCTTTTGCTCCTAATGCAGAGCTGTCATGCGGCACAGGAAACAATGCAGACACAATGAAGCGCCTTCAGTGAAGTCATGAATGACTTGAGTTCAAATTCAACTAGGAGGAGGCACCAAAGAGCAAAAAATCAACAGGACAGGAGGGAGTAAAGTTACCTGTTTTTGCTGTGTAGTCATGGAAGTCTGACAGAATGACTCTGCATGTTAAAACAATTAAAAACAGCCGAATCATCAGTTCTAAAACCATGCATGCAGAGCAGGCCACACAAAGCTTCATCCTTAACTCTAAGACTCTGCTGCTTTTGACCATGTCTGCCAGCCAGAGAGGCCTTTGCCCTCCTACTGCTGTGTCTCAACTCGTAGCAGCTCAGTTTACCAGGGGGAATTCCTCCAAGTTTATTTTGCTGGCTGCATTAGCCAAAAGTAACTCGGCTGCTAGAGAAACCCTGGGAGGGCACACAGTGTCGTAAGGCCTATGGTGAAAATTGTTTTGTTTTTTTCCGTGGGTATCAGTAGGTTAAATATGGGTTACTACAAAAACCAAAATAATCAGAGGTTTGACGAGGCACATCTCTGATGCGGGACTGTAGCCAGGATTTTGGAGTGAATTTTTCCCCAGAGCAGTCTCACACCGGGCACATTTCAAGTTGTATTAATAACTCATTTAACTGCTGTATTACACTTTTACAAATGTTGTTTGAAAGAATTCTTTTTATTGTGAGAATCTCAACACAGAAATGCTGCTGTTTTAATAAAGGTTACAGTGCTTTCTGTCAGCTGTAATGAATGGAGTCAAATGATGGAAACATAGCGTACCATAAACATAAATACCAGTCGATATTCTAAGTTCTGAATGGGTTAGGAGCAAAGAGCCTGCTTCCAAACTTTCCCTGGCCACAAACGATTCTGGCTGGGTTCTGGAAAAAAGACTGTATATAAAAGATGGACTTATGGCTCGTTGGTTTGAAAAGCTGCAGTTTTTGAGTTTTGAGTTGAAGTTATTCTTAGATTTTTAAAACTAAGCCCCGCTAGCATGAGGAAAATCTGACAGTGGAGGTTGACTCCACCCTAAATCATACCATTATTAATCATCGTTTTTTTTTTTGCGGGTCCATAATTCATAAAAATGTAACCATATTTTTAACTAGAAACTAATAATCGACATCATAAAGTCATCAGATAGTTGCTTATGGAGGCTAGATCAAGGAAGGTCAGTGAGTAGTATCTTTTTACACATAGCGACAAGAGTCGCCCCCTGGTGGTCATGATGAAGAATGCAAGTTGAAGGCACTTTCATGTTGGCTTTACTTTTCAGACCCAGATACTAGCTCTTCTAGCTTTTTAGGTTTTCAGTTACAGTTCATGGTTCAGACACAAACACCTGAAGTAAACTCACTTCCTGCATGCTGCTCACTTTCCTACACACAATCTGTGTACGCAAAAACCTAATAAAAAAAACCTTTTGCAATTTGGATTGGATCATTGAATCTAATATCTGTGCATCTGTGCAACAATTAACCATTCAGGCTATGAGTGCATGTACTAGTCTTTAAATAGAGCTATGGAAATGGTGCAAATAAATCAGGTAAATAGCATAAATACTTAATCATTTAAATTTTCATTGCATTATTCTTGGTTTCTATTTATTAATTAAAATAAGTCAATATATAAGTTCAATATTTATATTTTTGATTGTACTTATTTGCATTTTATGATCCAAAAGTAGTTACACAATATTTAAAGTTGGTACTGGATTTGTACCCAGTCTAATCATAATGGAACTGGAATGATAACAATTCACACAGTTTCTGTTGCTGTTAAAATGTGTCCATATATGAAAATCAGTAAGTGTGATTTGGTACGTTTGTCTACAGCTCGCTTGGTTTTGTCCCGGGTGATAACATGGGGAGAGTGGTGCAGTTGTGATATTCACTGTGTCAGGCTGAAATGATCCCCATTATAAAGACAGCAATGGGCAGGAATGTCATTATTGAAAAAAGTAGCAACTGGAACATGTCGCTTTGTGATGCTCGAGTCACCTTTCCTTTTGAACTTTACCTGGACAACATATTTTCATGTCAGGTTTTCAGCCATTTAAAATGAATTTAACAGTTGATAGCGGGCTGCTGATTCTGATCCAGTTTAAGGCTAAAGCTGCTGGGTGTAGATCCTCAGGTACTCAGTCCAAAAGTGGACTTTTACACCCACACTTGCTGTCACTTTAAGTGCACTTGAAGCCACATTTATTGCAGAGTAATTGTAAACATTCCCATTTCCAAATTTTAAAAAAGAGAAAGACGAGGATGTTAAGTGTAGTTTTCCATTTATCACCAGCTGGGGAGCAGTCAGGCAGATGTACGAGAGAGCGCTCCCATCCCTGAGAATTTCAGCGATGCGGTTAATTGCTAATCTGCTTACCATTTTCAATGATTCTGCCTTGGGATGGTTCCGGATTTTGAGTATTTTACGTAAACCTCCGGAAACAAGTGGAGCATGCAGGAGAAGGCTAAGCTCAGCGACAACCTAAAAATGTGATAAATACCACATTATTCCTAAAATATCATCACACGGCTTTGGCTTTCACTTTGAGGGCATATAACCACAGGTTTCCAGTGTTGTGACGATCAACATCGCCGACTGTTTTCCCAAGAATTAGCATTGTAGGCTAAGTTTGATTTAAATACCTGTGGTTAGCCGTAATGAAGTGCTAGCAGATAGGTGAGAGGGACAGGGCGAGGCGAGAGAAGCACATAGTCCCTCCTTTCAGGGAGAGAGAACACATGGATTTGCGTCTGCTATATGTCAACACAAGTAAGTCATGTATCACTTTGTTTCCATGATTTCTGCACAATTAAATCATTAAGTGTCATTAAGGGACTTGTGTAATAGCCCCTGCGGTACAGGCGGAGGGCTGGAGAGAGACGAAGCTCAGTCTGCTGCAGGCAAACTCTGCCAAAGTTTAACCTGCAGATTACTACAACATATTATCTCTATATAAATGCATTAAAGCTGCATGCTCACTTCCACCGAGAGAACATCTGACCTTGATGCAGTCACTTGGGAAGTATGAAGTTTTACTGTAAATGTTGTGACGAGCAGGGGGAGGGGAAGGGGAAAGGAGTTTAATGTTCTGCATCCACTTTGGCAAAAAAACAGCTCGACTGCTGCCGAGCCAGGTCAACGTTCTGGAAAATGAAAGAGTCATTATGAGTGGAAACAGTTGTATTTAGATCATTACTTCACACAGTAATTATTACATACAGAGCGTAATGAGTCATTGCGAGAAGATTAGCTTGTTAATCTCCAGGAAACAAAGGGCCTGGAGGGCACCTAGCGTGCAGAACAACATCCAGAATTATCAAATAATGTTTCTTTCTTGCTTTTGTAAACACACAGTAACCGATACCTGTTTTCTTTAGAGAGCACAAAGCGTTGTGGAGATGAAGGCCTTCGCCCTGACTGTGCCAAAGCTCTGGAGAGCATTCGCTTTAGAGGAAATGTAAGCTATGTTACGTCCTAGCTCATTTTGACATTAAAGACACTAACTGGAACCATTACAAGCTGAGCAACACACTGGAGTGTTACGCCTCAAACCTCTCTAATGAATAGATGCACAATAACTCCAACGCTCAGTTTTGAGTTACATCCGATTGGAAACAAATGGCTTTTATTCCTTGAAATACCACTTCGCCATTATACATCTCCATGCAAATACCTTGTGTACTTGCTGCCTGGGTAACAAATTGCCATATCATGTGTTACAATTACCTCTTCACTTTGGCCAGCCAATACATCTTCCCAATGAAATGGCTTGAAAGCTATGAATTATGGCCATATTTCAGTCTAAAAGAAACAAACCACTAATTGCGAAGTGGCCTCTCGGTAATTTCAACAGAGAACCCAGAAAGGCACTCCAGCATTGGGGAAATCATTTACTGCTGCTCCTGCTTTATTTTGGTTTCAAATAACAGACACTACTAATTTGGTGTGGGCCTGACCCCTGCCACCACCGCCCCCACCCCGCCATCGTCCTCCCTCCCCCCTTCCTCACGCCCCTTGGGGAAAACTCCAATCAGTCCACATCTCTACCGACTTTTTTTCCCCTTCCCTTCGTGCTTTTTTGCGAGCCCTCTCCACTACCAGCGAACTGGAGACCGCCTTTCTAAAATGTTTCTGCTAATTCCCATTTCCTTTATAATCACAAGCTTTCATGTGAGTGGCTGGCCGGGGCCGGGTGGGGAGGGGAGTGGTAATTACTTTGGGGTCCTGGGCATTAACCCGACCAGGTGTCACTGGATGGCCTGTTTACCTCAGTGATTAATGAATGGACTGCTGGTCTCTCACTGCCCCCACTCACTGCTCTTTTTATTCAGCGCGGAGCGTGCCACTGAATCAATTTGCTGAGCAGTGCAGGTTTGAGCCACATCACGTCTCTGAGGGCAGCCGGTCCAGCCTTCTCCTCTTACCAGGCCAGTTCGTCTGCTGGTGGTGCTAAGCTAATTAGCGTATCATGAATGGCAATCCAGGCAGTGCGTGTGGCTGACATTTGTGTACAGCAGTTTGCTGCACCTACTGATTCTTTCTGATAACAGCAGAACTAGAAATGAAAAAAAAAGAAAAACATTCTCATTTTAAAGGAATGACTACTTGCAGAGTATGCTACAAGTATGCGGGTTAGGGTTCATCTTTATGCCATGAATACGTCACAAGCTTGCTAAAGACATTGTAATAACACAATGCTATTAGTGGTACAGTTGATATCACAGAGTATTATAACTTCCAGTCCTTACCAGTGTTGGTCAAGTTACTTGAAAATAGTAATTGGTGTCGCAGCGGTCATGTCAGTGGGGGGATCCGGGGGTTTCTCTGTGAATGTCACATTCCCGTGGCAGCGTGCTCGGTGCTCGCTCAGACTTGACGTTTAATTTTTCGCTGTAGAAAGACGTTTTCTTCCCACACAGAGTGCACAGCAGACACTAATGTTTTTGTCACTTTTTACGGAATCAAACTCAAAGTAAGGTCAGTACTTCCAAGCTTTAAACGCTGCATGGTCGTACTCTCGCTGCACTCCATATTATCCATTGTTGATCTGCACACGTCTGTTGCTGCCACGGACGTCGCACGCTCGTACGCCATTGTAATGAGACACTCTCACCAACAAAATTGCGACGGTTTAGTAACACAGCATGCTTACAGGAAAGTAACAGTAATCTAATTACTTTTTTGCAATAGGAATCCCTTACTTTACTCGTTACTTGAAAAAAGTAATCAGATTACAGCACGTTACTGCCCATCTCTGCTCCTTACATTGTAATTACACATTATTTTTAACTGGTGGCTGTTATATATATTACAGAGCGTTGGTGTGGCCTTTAGTTCACAGGGCACAGCACAAACCACACGTTTGTTTGAGACCTGAAAATGTTTGTGCATTCATGTCTTGGCGTTTCTTTAATATACCCTAAAGGTACTCATTACCTGTCTTTTTGGCCTGGTTGACTTGTTATTTGTGTCTACTTTCTTTTAAAATCTTCAATTTCACTATGAATTTCTTCACATACTGGAAAATACACCCAAAATACTCAAAAATTACATGGTTAATATTGGGAAACTACACCATATAAGTTGAGGGCTGCATTATGAAAGGACTAACCAGAAAACATCTTCATAAAGTATAATAACCTGCTTTGTAGCAACAGAAGTAAGCCAATAATTAGCTTCTATGCGGCCTACATTAAAAGATTAACTTTTCATCATTTCCTTTATTCCCCACACACGGACAATAGGCCAGGCCAGACCTCACCTGGTGGGTTGCTGTTCAGACAGTAAATATGTTTTACCATCTAGCAGGCTGCAGCAAAGCTGTTATCTGCGCTGTGATGAAAAGGGGTGTGAAAGCAGAACTGTGTCGTCCCTTCATGCCTGTCAAAGAGGATATGGAGGGAAAGGAGTACGCGGGCTTTGTGTACACAGGTGATTACCTAATCAGCATGTCCTCTTTAAGAGGGGCCAGCAAAGGTTCACGTCACTCAGCCACCATGACTGAACCACCCAAAGCCAAATACAGCCTCATTGCTACGATACTGACAAAAAAAAAAAAACACATGGGAGGACAAGCATGATGAGCGCTTCTCAAACAAGTACACATCAGTGGAAGCAACTAATTAAACTGTGTTCACCCTTATTACTTCAACATGGTCAGTGATGTCACTCGTTTTTATATGTGTATAACTCCTGCTAAGCGTGTAATTAGAGCAGAAGTGCCATGGTCAGTGTTAATGAAGCGTTAATACTTTCAAGTTCATACTCAGCACTTCAGTTATCAGAGGAGCATAAAATTATTGGATTACTGTTACCCACAGGTATACATGGCTAATTTGAACACTGTAAAATCTAATTAGTTCCCAGAACTCAAAAAAATTATGGAAACTCGTTGCCTCAAAAAAATTGAGTAAAGCTTAGCTAAAAATGACTAAGTTAGGACAACTTATTTACTTTGAGTACTCTGTACAAGCTCATTTGTTCCCAGAACTCAAAAAAATTGGATCAAGTTTACGTAAGATGACCAAGTTAGGACAACTTACTCATTTTGAGTACACTGTACAGCCTTGTTAGTTCCCAGAACTCAAAAAAATTATGGAAACTCGTTGCCTCAAAAAAACTAAGTAAAGCTTACTTAAGATGACTGTTAGGACAACTTATACATTGCAAGTCTGCAGTATTAAGAATAACTTGATATTTCTGACTGTACAATACTAATTGTTTACCTACTGACAAACATGTTAAGTTCAACTAAATGAAAAAACAATTTGTGGTAACCTGAATATGATTAAAAATAATTAACAACACTTTTTGTAATGATGTTAAAATCAGCCCAACTTTTATTTTCAAACACAACAAAGTATAACAGCCAACATACTGGACACTGTTCTGCTGAACAACAAACAATTATATTGCCATCACTGTTATAATCTTACAATGAAACAAAGTCTCAGATGTAATTATTCTGAAAATAAGTTTAGGCCTACCACAGTTTGTTTTGTACTTACATTACTTATATAATCAAAATAAAATATTTATTGTTCTGTCACAAGTGCAGTCTCTGATTTAAACAACACATTTGTTTTCCAGTCAAACACATGAGCTGGAATGTTGTAATATTTTAAGGATGCTTGTTTCCAGTCCAGGCATTACTGCCTGAATGACTGTCATGGATCGAGGTGATCCAAATGTAGGTGCAGAAGAAAGTCTTTAACTTCCCTTAAGTACAGTGGCAGTGGATGTGGGTTGGAGATGCAATGAGCTTGAACCTGCAGGCGACCATCTTCACTGACCACACCATCTGTGACGGAGGACTCATCTCTCCTGTTGTCCTGCAAGCAAACAATCATATTTTTTGGAACATGAATTTAATTGCTTTCTTAAAACATTTTTTTCTGCATTTGGTATAAAACAGACTCCAATTTAGACGATCTCAGGCCCCCTCCCCACCGCAGAGGTGACATTCAATGTCCCAAATTGTCAGTCTGCATAGCCGTGACCACCACCCAACACACAATAATGTCATGAAAGCATCATTTTAAAAAGGGCTATGCAAACATGGCCAATAACTTTCATTCTAATGATGTGCAAAATGATTTTGGGCACAAAACAGATTTTGCTGTTAGAAACTTGCAGACTTCACTATATACAGTGTAGACCCTCTAAACTAAGTTTGGGGGATGTGATCTTTCAAGAAATGCAGACCAAACTGTTGTTTGTTTACTTACACAGCATGTCTTGTAGAATTAACTGTGGTCACCAGCAACAGCATAGTGCAGTCATATCTCAAGTCTAATAACAGAAGACAGGAAAAGATCAGTAAAGAAACAACTTCCCCAAACCAAAGCACAAATAAAACAATAAGTAAAACAGGCTGATCTAAAGTATGATTAAAGTTCAGCCTGATTAATATAAATGTCACTGACAGTTGCTAATATATTGGAAAACCAAAATACTTACTGATGTCTTTCTGTCCAACAACAGGAGTGCTGGTCCCGAGCCTCAAAGACAGTAAGAAGCAAGCAGAGGGAGAAAAAACAGAACATTTTTCAGAAACTGATTTGATCCTTAATGGCTGTGCAATCATTGTAACATAGAGTTTGCTTATGTTGTTAAATAAAGGCTAGATTTGACATTAATAGATGCCACAGATGTTCTAAAGCTGCCACAAAGCATGAAAAAAAAAAAAATAATAGAAGTCTCCGAAAACGTCGGGGCATTTTTGCCAATATGTGATGTCTTGATAAATCGAGCAGACATTTGAAATTTACACAGCTACATTGTCACCTGAAAATATCTTAAAAGTTTATTTTGTGACCCAGAAAAAGTAATAAGTTTTTTAGCCGCGCTCCTCCGCCATTGCCGCGCTTACAAGTACGCACAGGCTCCGACAACCGTGGCCGACAAATGCGATCCTCCTTTTCCCCAGACTACCCTTTCTGGGTCACAAAATAACCTTTTAAGATATTTTCAGGCGAGAATGTAGCTATGTAATGCTCAAATATCTACTTAATTTATCAAAATATCACATATTTGCAAAAGTGCTTCCACGTTTTCGGAGAGCTCTGTTATCCACCAGCGTGATAGCTGACCGGGAGGTCAGGGCTCGATAGAGTCCACGAGCACAGTCAACTCCTGGCTATTGTTTTCAACCTCCCTGCAGTCTTTTGCTACTCAGGTTAAACATGATATATAGTTAGTTAGTTAGTTAGTTATGGCTATGGATTGAAAATATCCCCCACACCCCACCCCTAACGGCTGCACCTCCCAAAGAATTTTGTCTGGGCTCTTATCTCACTTATTTATTTCAAATGATCAACAGAAAATTTCACCACATAGTTTTATGTAAGGTTTTTAAGGCTGTGGTGTTAATGTTTAAGTAACATGAGCCCAGCAGCAGCAGCAACGCTAGGCTAACACTAACTAGCTAGCAAGATTATAAACCTGGTGCTAAACTAAGAAAAGCCACAAAATCAGTTTGAATAAGAGTAAACATTTACTCACCAAGTCAGTGTATCAGGTAAAGATCCACAGCAATGACAACAATAATATCTTGAGCTGACGCTTCTCCAGGTTTGCTCAACATATTCCATAAAAAATGCACCGTGAACATGCGGACTGATCCGAGAGGGAGGAGGACGGTAGTGACGTGGCATTTTCAAAACACATCTTTCATCCTTCCGCACTGAGAAGCAAAACTTCCAGCTTACTTAGTTTTTCTAAGTTAAGACAACTCAAATAAATGGAGTTTATCAGCGTTTTTGCATAAAAAGTACTGGTAACTTATTTAAATTGAGTTCTAATAACAAATTGAAAAAAATTGAGTTCAGCCTATTTAATATTTTTAATTAAACACAATATTACATTTTACAGTGATATAGCATTGTTCATTTAGTGTTTAACAGTGATGGGAAAGGCCAGCAGAGACGATTTGCCTTCATACTGACTGTGCTGTCAGCGTTGCGTTCCCCTCTCCATCATCGTCACAGCTTTTCTTGCTAATATATTAAAGGATTAATTAACACATTTTTCCACTTTCATCTTTTCTGCATCACACATGTTGGTTAAGGTGGATAACACGATGATCTATTACGATGCTGAATCACTAAAGCTTGTTTTCTCGCTAATGCTAGAATTGTAAATGATTTGCGAGCAGTGAAAGCAGACCAGCGGCAGCTCGCCTCTCACTCTGGTCTCCCCTCAGTTTACCGTCAATGACCAGAGATTCATCCACAAGCAACATGCACAAATCAACAGATCAAAGCTGCTGGCCTCTTAACAGGAGACAGAAACACCCTCAGAGACAGAGAGCACTACTTTGCTATGAGATTGAAATAACCACAGCTGACTATGGCCACAACGTTGCAGTAACATGAAGGCAGATGTTTAATATATTTCTTCAGCTGCTTTAAACAAACAGTTCCCAGTGACCTTAGACTTGCAGGTTTGGCAAACAATGGATTATATTAGCTAGAATGTTTCTGTTGTCACAGCAAGGCAGAAACAACTGAACTGTAGAGCATCTGACTGACAGCATCTGACTGAGTACATTTTATGGACATGTACAAGAGGAAGATATACTGCTGCACCTGTAATTTTATTTAAAGATGCTAAATTGGTTAATAAATTGATATAAATATATAGCATAAATATATTAATATCAAGCATTCTTTTTTGTTATGCTAATATTTGTAGTATTGTAACAAATTAATGATTCTATGAAGATGTGTAAAGATTTACAACACTGCTTCAGTTCATTGAGGTTTGCAGATATTTGTTTATGCACAGCTCTCCTAATGTCCCGCCACAGCGTTTGAATCAGGCTGAGGTCTGGACTGGGCTGTGCCCCTGCAACACTTTGATTCTTTTCTTTTTCCAGTTTTTCTGTTGTAGATTTGTTGGTAAGCTTGCAGATGTTTTGCTGTTGTTGTTGATCTGTCTGTTGGACAGATGGCCTCAGATTTGCCTCTATAAGGAGGAGTTGTGACTTCAAACGCTCGGGTCGCGTGGCTGCAAAGCAATACCAAATCAGCAGCCCTCCACCACCTTACTTCACAGTCAGTATATGGTGTTTGTGCTGATATGTGATATGTACGGCAGAGAGAGAAGAGACAAGAGGCTTTCTTCTTGCAACCCTTCCAAACAACACGTTTCATTTTTTTCCTAATTGTATTGTCATGAACTTTAACATTTAACAGATTAAGACCTGTAGAGTCTGATGTAGCTTTTGTTTGACCTTGGAATGAATTTGCTGTGACATCCTGAAAAGATTGTAGCACTATGTAAACACACACCTGAATCCTCCAGATCAGGAAACTGCCACTTGTGTTTTATTAGGCGTGCTCACACATGCTGATGAGCAGTTAATCAAATGTGTTTGATTAGCAGCACCTTGTTTATTCTCTTAATTTCTATGGAAGCAGTAAGGGTATCATTTGTCACAGGGCTGCATAGAAACAAAGTGGGTTCATGTCATGCATGAGAAAGTGACAAGAGGTAAGTTATAGATAGCCTACCTACCTACTGCTAACACAAAGATTAGCAAACTCTTTACTTCAAAGGACGCAGAAGTGATCAGTAATAATTAAGTAACTAAATTGTGGATACTTTAAAACATACACTGCCTGATTCACTGATATAGTGAGGTCATGTGGTGGTTTAGAAAACTTCTAGCATTACTGGATTGCATGTAACCTGTAGCTTAGCTAGCTAGACTTATAACTGGAAACTTTTAGGACTTGTCGATATTTTCTGTTTTGCTATGTCAAAGAATGAATAATGAGATACATTTCAAAACAATTTTATAAAATTCAGCAAAAACCCTTGTGGTTTCATATTCCTTTTCCTCATCCTCAATCACCTGGCCACAAATCTGAATCAGAGACAACCTTCTGCTTTTTCAATTACATTTTTTTTCTCTGTGCATATTTCATATTTTCTTTTTAGTTAGTAGAGTAATTAAATATGTTAGAGTGCCTACACTAGAAGCACCTCCTGTTTATCCAGATTGTCACTTCACACCTCAAAGCTTACGAGGCACCTTCGAGTGAGTCACTGAGACATGATCATAAAACGATCCTGTTTGCTGTAAGTGCTGCGTGTCACGACAGAACACATTCCGACTTATGTATTCAGACTCGACTGGCGTGCCATGACATCAGCTAACAGTGAACATTAAGACAGGCCATTAACAAAGCTGATGAGTTACAAACTGCTGCTGCTATCATCCCCGAGCTCTTAATGGATTGCAATTTGATTGTGTCAGCCAACATTCAGGCGACCTCTTACATGATGCTTGACACTTTGAGCTACGCTTCCAGCAGCTGTCTTTTAAACACAGTCTGTCAAAACAACATCTCTAGGAGATGGGTGTTGGGATGGAGAAAAGTGTGTGTGTCTGAGGGGTACATTGTTGTGACTACCACAGGTGGGGACATGGAGAAAGAGCGCCGTGACATGTCAAGCTGTCACTGAAGAATGCCGTAGTATTGAGGGAAATCTCTCTGTTCACAGCGCAGGTGTACTGGACGCTCAGATGAATTAATACAGCGTTAATGAAACAAAAACATGTCAAAATTACCCGCTGCTCAGTGGAGTGTTTTAACACCTGCGGCTTGCTCGGCTGTTTGCGTTTGTATGTCAGTTTATGCTGTGTTTCACATGCTGAGGGGCAGACCCAGGGAATTAGGCTATCATAACAGCATGGTGAAATAATACATTTGGTTCCCGATGACTGCAAAGCACAGAATTACAACTACAATGGGATCATAGTGATTAGTATGGAAGACAAAACATATTGTCCCAGGCACTGGGTGAGTATCATATCTGTGTGTGGTCTCATTGTTTGTTTAATAAACCATTTATTTTATTACTAAATGCCAGTGTGATTAACAATGAGGCATGCTGAAAAAAACTACCCACGCATGAACATTGTCTTGATTAAATATAAATCAAATGGACGTCATAATAAATGTTCTTTCAGAGTCCAGATTTCACCACAAGCCAAAAGGGTTCCTGTCATTTCTTTAGGTAGTCTTCAGAAATACTTCTCCAGGCTTTGCAAAGGACATTACAAAAAGCTCTGTTTGGGGGGGGCAGTTAGCCATCAAAAGGTCCTGAGTACAATTCCCCACCTGGCCCAGGCCTTTCTGTGTCGAGTTTGCATGTTCTCCCCGTGTTCGCGTGGGTTCTCTCCAGGTACTCTGACTTCCTCCCACGGTCCAAAGACATGTAGTTAGTGGGGATAGGTTAATTGGTAACTCTAAATTGCCCATGGGTGTGAATGTGAGTGTGTGTCTATGTGTTAACCCTGCGACAGACTGAAAAGGATAAGCGGCAGAGAATGGATGGATGGATGGATTCTATTCAGATCTGCTGGTACTAGATTTGCAGTGACTTTGGGATCATTGTCATGCTGAAAAATAAAGTTGTTCTCAATCAGACACCTTCCAGATGGAACTTCATAATTCCATCATCTTGTCAAAGATCATGCATAATTACTGGATCATAATTATTGATTCATTTTGCAGCTGGAGATGTTGTTAATGAAGAAAAATGGTTTGGAATGCTTTGTATGATGTAGTGGGCATCCTTCCTTCAATCTATCAGTTTTCTTCCACTTATCTGTAAGCAGGACCCTGTGCCAGCAGTCGTAGTGTGATGGATAGTGTGGCCAATTTAGAATCAGTAGTTCTGGATTGTCATTGGAAGCCAGAGTGCAAAGTGAGACCCCATGCATTCAGCCTCCACACAGAAAGCCCTCAGCCAGCCTGGTAGGTTCAAAGCCAGGGTCCTCTTGTTGTGAGCCGATGGTGCTATCCACTGCAGTCACAGGTCACTCAATGAGAATTTAGGGACTTTGGACATCATAAGATTAACAATAGTTTAGTTCAATGGTATTGGACTGGTGTGGCAATCACATATAGTGGAGTTCCTGTGCTACCCTAAACCCCCTGCCTCTACGGACCCATGTTTTTTCAGCGATTAATGTTCTATAAAATAGCCATAGACTCTACAAAGTCTTAATCTCCAATACAAGAGTTAACAGTAGCGGTTGTAAGTTGTAAGCTCTGTAAGTAAGTAAGCAGAATACCTAAAAAATGGGGGGGGGGGGTTGTACTGCAATAGATTACATTTGTTTAAATGGCCTGCTTTATTCGAGCAAACTAGCGTTGATGTTCATCTGTGAGGTGGTCAGGCTGAAGACGTGGAAAATGTCTCAGTGTATGACTTTGACGGATGGTGACAAATGTCTTATTGAAAGGTATGAATTCATGATGAATTATGGCACGATCCATTCAAACCTGAAACCTCATGACTCAGATCCAGGGCTGACTGGATTTATTCATTCCATGGAATTGCTGCTTTGGCATCTTGAAGAAACATTAACAACTTTTAACAATGACGTGAACGCTGCCGTCTTCCTGCAGTGGGTATATTACAGGCACAAAGATGTCTTCTAGTGTCTTTAGTGATTCTCCCGAATAGGATGAAATCTGTCACAGATGAATGAAGCACAAAAATTGACTGACTGTATCAGCAGGCTGTTTCTTGTCAACACAAAACAGAACTGCTCTGTCTGCAGTGACTGAGAAGCAATCGAGCATTAAATACGAATCAGCAGTTATTAATTCCAGCATGACGGGAGGTATGGAATGTTTTCAGAGCTGTCCAAACGTGTGAGATTACATTGATAGCTAACTGTCACTGCTATTCTTCAAAGGTGTGGAGCGCAAACGCAATATCAGAGATGTAGTCTACAAATTCAAAGTTATTATTCAGTGTAACAGTATATGCTTCGGCCTACAACCAGGTAAATGTTGTTTTGCTAGCTAAAGTACAATGAAAATAAGTAGCTGGTCATGATGAATATATGATAATAGTGGTGTAGTGCATGTAGCAAGCTTTAATAATGGCTAACTGGCGTTATTGTGGCTGAAACATTCAACAGTGGTCCACTCCTGTCAGTTTAGCACAAGCAATGTTTTTAAAAATTGCTTGTTTGAAAAATTAAGAAGGTTGCTGGTTGAAACGCTGGCTGTGCTTACATGGCTTCCTCCCACATCCATGGATGTGAGGTAGATAAAGTTCTTAAACTGTAGACAACAAAGCGTGGGCAATGTGGCTGCTAGTCTAAAGCACTGTGAGTGGATTGCACTCACTTGGGTCACACTCTGGCAGAGCACCTAACTGTTTTGCTCTTCTTTACTTTGATCTGGGGAAAAAATGGCCAAAGTTTTTCATCACAAATGAGTTTTGTCTTTCTTATTGTTGTCGTTTTAAAACCTAAAAACTTTATGAAAAATTTTCCTTTTTTCAGAGATGTCACAGCATGTTGCGTCACTCAGCTGTAAGCTAACATTAAGGAAATACGCAGGTGAACTGATGCTAAGTTATGATAACTTTATCTTTTTTATTTCTCTATTTTTCCATGTATCACTTTATGTTGCTAAAGTAACATGAAACATGAAATTTAAAACTTTCATATACTGTGCCCAATGTATGCTTTTTACACTCACCAGACACTTTGTGTTAACATGCAGTTGAACTGGTGTACCTAACAAATATCTCATGCATGTGCATTTAGACATGTAGATGCGATCAACAAGTTCAAACTTTGTATCATAAAGTGGAAGAAAGCTGCTATGTCGGCCCTCCTGAAATACTCGGAGAATGGTCTGAAAAAGAAAATATTCAAGGAACAGCAGTTCTTCAGATGAAAATGCTTTCTTTGTGTCAAAGGTCAAAGAAGAATGGACAGACTGTTTGAGCTGATAAGGAGGGGGTAGTAATTTACAAAACTACTCGTTACAACCAAGGTATTCAGAAGAGCATGTCTGAATGCACAACAGGAACCAGAAAACCACACCGGCTGCTTCTTCTGTCAGCTAACAACAGCAAACTGAGCCTACTGTTCACACAGGCTCACAAACACTGGACAACAGAAGGTTAGAAAAAAGCTGCCTGATCAGACAAGTCTTGATTTCTGCTGAAATGCATTTGGGGTAAACAAATTCATGCATGGATCCATCCTGCCTTGTAATGATTAAGGCTTGTGTGTGGGCCTGTTAGTACTAGCTGAGGACTGCTGCTGACCATGCCCATCCCCTTTTGTCCAGTGTGCCCATCTTCTGATGGCTACCTCAAGGAGGATAACATGCCATAATGGTAAATGGTAAATGGACTGATTCTTATATAGCGCTTTTCTACTCTCCCGGAGTACTCAAAGTGCTCTATACAACATGCCACATTCACCCAATCACACGCATTCTCACGAGCACTTTCTCTATACTTAGTGCTGTCTAACTACATTAACACACATTCATACTCCAATGGATGCATCGGGTGGCAACTTGGGGTTAGTATCTTGCCCAAGGATACTTGACATGCAGACTGGAGGAGCCAGAGATCAAGCCACCAACCTTCCGATCAGTAGATGACCTGCTCTACCTCCTGAGCTACAACCACTCAAATGGTCTCCATAGTCCCCTGATCTCAATCCAGTAGAGTACCTCGGATGTGGTGGAATGATAGATTCCCATCATGGATGTGCAGCCACTGTGTGACGTCATCATGCCAATGTGAAACAAAATCCCTGAGGAATGTTTCCAGCACCTTGTTAAATAAAAACAAATCAGGTGGTTCTGAAAGCAAAGGGGCATCCATCCACTTAACAAACTTGTCACTGAGTGAATATTCAGTCCCATAACATTAAGTAGGCTAGTGCGTTGTCACCGTGGTGGTGTAGCTCTATCAGCAGTAATGCATTGACTGCCATAATAAATTCTAAAAGAGAAAAGAGTTCAAATTGTTTTTATTAAAAAGCCAACTTATTTGAAATGTACTTTGTGCTAACTGTGTAAAAAAAAAATCGTAAAAGCAGTAATAGCACGCGTATTCAACGTTCTTTTAACTTCAGTGGTTGAAAAATGGATGCCCTTAAAACCCTAAGAAGGAAGTTGCTGTATACTGAGGAGACAAGAAGTGCTGGGAAATGACTATTCTTATATACAAACATGCAAAAAGAGTAATCTCGAACTGCCATCCATCAGAGGCTTCCTTTGTAGGTGCAGCATGTCTGGCAGGAGGGTCATCGGTCAGCATCTGGTTTACACCTCTCTGCCTCTCTCTCTGTTCCAGGCAGACTGCTGGGGTCACGGTATTGATCAGAGCCATGAATGGGAGCCCTTGACCTGCACCTCCATTTAAGAACTATAAAGGAAGCCCTGCCCCAATCTAATGTTTTCCACCAAGTTGCCAGAGGAAGCTGCGGACACCTGCACTTTGTCAGAGTGTTTAGATTGGGAGCTGAGGCTGATACCGCCAGCCAGGCCCCTCTATCATTAGATCCAGTAACGCTTACAATAACAGAGAAGAAGGCAACAGAGAAACACATTAGGTTTCACGTTATTTATGGCCTTTGATGACAAGAGTACAGCTCAAGATCCAACTTGGACATTACAAGGCTAAATTGATGCAAGGCACTTACGGAGCTCATCCATGCAGTCTAGTGTCTAGTGTGAAGATGCTTGTCTGCTGTAAATATTATGTTTGAGGAATATTTCAGCTTGTCAAAACAAAGGCTCGCAATTGCTTTTAACGTCCTTAATCTTTGGATGATTGTTCAAAACAGATTCCTGAGTCACTCTGCCTTACATCTGTTCAAACAGCTGCACTCACAGTTGTCTAAAATGGCACGGTGCACGGCTGTAGACAACAGTTAGCTTCAGTTAGCATTTTCCTGCCTTAATTTGTGGTCCTTTTTTAGTGCAACAACACAAGTGTGTCCTCCGAAGGAAAATACAGAGTTTAGTGAGCCTTTATGAGCTTGTTTCTGACAGTCTTCTGGGGAAAGTCGATTCCTAAATGCCGCATGCAAAGTAAAAACATCAAGTGACTAAGGATGATTTTTCGTTCTTTGCATTTCCTAAAACAATTGACCTGTTAACATCTTAATTTCACTGTAGGACCTCCAAAATTGTCTGATGAGTGATCCTAATGATGAGCATAATTATAGAGCTTTAGATAAATGCAGGGGCAGGAAATTTTTAGGCAACGTTCACCATCATTTTGGCCTGCACTGAAAAAGCATCCAATTATTACAAATAATTTTAGTAATGAAAGGTCCAGAGTTTAACCAAACAATACAGACTTCAAATATTTGCTGACTATGTGAGATTAGATGTTTTCTGAGGTTGCCATTAATGCTGTATGGAAATTCACCTAAAGACTTTTAGAGCTATTGAAAAACTAGCAAAACAAACAATTAAGACTGGTCAAATTATATTTATTACTTATATTTATTTATTTTCCTTTTGTCAGCAAATCCCTCCAGGACTAAGAACGTTTGAAGACTGATTATTAATCTGCATTTCAATGTCTTACTATTATTATTATAAAAATATCCTAATAGTATCAGATCTTTTCTTGTGGTTATGTGTTAATAATTTGTTTTTATTGAGTTAAATGTCTGCATATTTTTATTTTATTTCATATGTTTCTTTTTTTAAGGACCCTCTAGTTGTATTTACTTCAGTTTAGCTTTTTTGTATAGTACCATTTTCACAACAACAGTTGCCTGTTAGGCAGAATCCCCCTGTGAGCCGCACTTTGTGACAGTGAAGAACAACCTCTAACTAAAACAGGTTCAGGGAGGGCAGCTATAAGCTTTGTCAAAAATAAAGTTTTAAGCTTAATCTTAAATGCCGGGAATGTCTGTCTCCCAAATCCAAACTGGGAGCTAGATCCATAGTAGAGGGACCTGAAAGCCTCTGCCTCTGCCTCCCATTCTACTTTTGAAAACTGTAGTAACCACTGGTAAGCCAGTCTGATAGTGAAGTGTTTGTTAGGAGAATAAAGTCTGTAAGTGTCATGATCGCTGGGTCTTGGATATCTGGGGTTTTCAGATTTTGTATTTTTGATAATTGTGTGTTTTGGGTTTGTATTCTGTATTATTTAGTATTCTGGTTAGAGTGTTATATTTATGTTCCTGGGCTTATAATGATCCTGTTGTCTATGCCCTTAGTATCCCTATTGCTTAGTTGACAGGTTTATTAATCCTGTTCTGTTTTTCCAGTGTAGTCTCTGTATTTATTTTCTGTCTTTGTCTCAAGTTTATATGTATTAGTCCTGGTCTCAGTGTTAGTGACTTCCTGCTCTTTTTTCCTGCTAATTTCGGCTTTATATTGATAGTCGCTTGTCCAGCTTTACTTTCCCTAATTAGTTAGATTCTGTTCAGCTGTGTTCCACAGGTGGCCTTTATGTCTTTAAGACATGCATGTAGGTTAACCAGTTGATTTGCATAAACTGGCTTCAAAGTTGGGTAGCAATGAAAATGTATGCAGTGTTATCCAGTAATATTGCCTAAGGGAAGCATGTATAAAGTAAAAAGTACTGGTCCCAGCGCCGAACCCCAGTGGAACTCCATGAATAACTTCTGTGTGTGAAGAAGACTCACAAATTGGAATCTGTCAGATACAGTCAGGGAAAAAATATTTGAACCCCAGCTGATTTTGTAAGTTTGACCACAAACAGAGAAATGATCAGTCTGTAATTTCAATGGTAGGTTTATTTGAGCAGTGAGAGACAAAACAATAACAAACAAACAAAATCCAGAAAAATGCATTTCAAAAAAAGTTAATTAAATTAATTCACATTTTCATGAAGGAAATATGTATTTGATCTGGCTCCCAGGTGTATTTATACAGGTAACGACCTGACATTATAAAAGACAGCTGTCCATCGAAACAATCAATCTATACAGATTCCAAACTCTGCACCATGGCCCAGACCAAAGAGCTTTCCTGGGATGTCAGGGACAAGATTGTGGATGTACAAAAGGCTGGACTGGTCTACAAGGGTCACCTAGACCATCACCAAGCCATCAGGTGAGAAGGTGACAACAGTGACAACATAGAAGAACCATAAAACAACTCCCTTGGTCTGGAGCTCCACGCAAGATCTAACCTCGAGTTTCGATGACAATGAGAACCAGCCCAGAACTACTCAGGAGGAACTTGTCAATGATCTCAAGGCAGCTGGGACCATAGTCACCATCACTTTTTTGAAATGCGTTTTTCTGGATTTTCTGTTCTATCTGTTGTTCTGTCTCTCACTGCTCAAAAGACCTACCATTGAAATTATAGACTGATCATTTCTTTGTTAGTGGGCAAACTTACAAAATCAACAGGGGTTCGAATAATTTTTCCCTTAATGTAGATATGATTCAAACACTGCAACACAGTTCCTATTAAAGGAACTGTGTTGCAGTTTTCTAATCGCTAAAGTAAAATATTGTGGTCAAGGATATCAAAAGCAGTCTAACACTTGCCTCAAGGCACTATAGTCGTAGGGTAAACCTTATAATATCAGAGAGCGAATCCCAATGATTATGGCCTTTTAAGTATGTCTTGGCAATTGAGAGGGAGACCTCTTTTTAAATTGTGGGCTGCTGTGGCTCAAGAACAAGAGAGGATTGTCTACTAAGCAAAGGGTCAGTGGTTCAGTCCCTGGTTCTCTCAACCTACATGTCAAAATATCCTTTGGGGATGATATTGAACTCTGAGTTCAGTATCGTTAACCTAACACTGAGTATTAGCAGAGGAAAAAAGCACATGTATAAACAAGTGAATGAGGATTTGTAGAAGAAAGTCATTTGAGCATTTGAATTGAGTAGACAAGAGCAAGTAGAACAAAATGCATATATATCACAATGTGATTATGTGAGAAATAAAGTTTTCAAAGAGTCCTGTGAATAACTAAGTACACCCAATGACACCACCATAGTAGGAATAACTTAACTGATTTCAGTCAGGTTGAGTTCTGGACACTGGTCTATACCAGCGGTCCAATGGACCGGTTTATGTCCGACAATATTTTCCTGGACCGACCTTTAACAATACAACAAAATAAAACCAGTACCGGTACCAAAAAAAAGAAGATTTATTCATAACACACTGGAAAAGACCCAAAACCGAGTTAATGATAAAAATGATTAAAAATAAATTATGATAAAAATCGATAAAAACCCTGAAAACTAAATTTCACACCCAAGCCTCAACTCTCGTAGCCCAGTACCAAGTGACTCAAGGACCGGTACCGGTCTGTGGCCCGGGGGTTGGGGACCGCTGGTCTATACCACTGCAACACCTTGATTCTTTTGGGGTTTTTTAAGCTATTCTGCTGTTGATTTTCTGGGGTGCTTTGGATCATTATACCATTGAACAACACAGTTTTTTGGAGTGTTTTAGCTGCCAAACAGGTGGTCTCATGTCTGACTCTAGAATACTTTGGTATACAGAAGAGCTCAAGATTGAAACAGGCCCAGATCATTACCCCTCCATCGCTGTGCTTTACAGTGATTATGTGGTGGACTTGCTCTGTTTGTTTTTGCCAAACATCACATTGTATCATAATGGTCTTGTCTGTCCAAAGGACACTGTTGCAGAAGTCTTGTTGTTTGTTCAGATAGATTTACAGATTTAACCTGTGCTGCATTGTTCTGTTTAGAGAGAAGAGAACAGGAAGTAATCATGCAAGTAATACTTTGCATGATGTGACCTTGGGGAGACTTTGCTTGTAAATCCACTTCTGGAAAGACTGTGGCATTGTGTTAACACACACCTGAATGCTCCAGACCAACAAGCTGCCAAAACTTCAGCTTTCATGGTCAAACTTGCTGGAAATCAGTTAATTGAGTACATTTGATTAGCAGCACCTGGCTGCTACTCGTTCTGTTAATTACTATGAAAGCAGTAATGGTGTACTTGGGTTTTTTTTCACAGTGATTCACAGCCAACTAGTCTGTTTATATGACTGTCAGTTGCCAATGCAACATTTAAAATACATTTGAGAATTCACCTCACTGTTCACTCTTCACCTACACTTGATTGTGTAGGTTTATAGCAGGACAACATGCTTGCATGTTTGACACACATTTCCTGTAACCAGACGTTTACAGTGTTGTCTTGTCAGCTTCTCTGCAGCTATCATGGGGGGAACTAAACCTTTGCATGTAGGCAGCATACGCTTCCATTTAAAAGGAAATTTGAGTCAGCATAGTGTTTTTGTGCTCTGGATGCAGGAGAAAAGTTGTATGGCTGAACAGCCTTGGGCAGGGTTAGCAGAAAGGCACCCATCTGGGGATGTGAGGTTTGACTGGCATATGGTTAAACAGTGATGCAGTCTGACAAATTTCAAACAGAGCTTATGAAAAGATAACATAAACAGAATAGTCACTCTGGGCTCAGTGTCCACCTGTGTGTATGTCATCCTGGAGTGTGAGTTAAAGGCCACTACTAATGAGCAGAGCTGCTCTGTGCTCTTGGATTAAGGTCTTTATAAAGTAAATCACCGTCAGATAAAGGCACAGTGTTTATAAGGGACCATTAATATTTTGATCAGTATGTTTAAGAGAACCAGCTCCTAATGCACACCCTGCCTGGGTTTAATAGGATGCACTGGCATATCGGACTTTGCCCCCCACTGTGTTAACAGGTCATGAATCTTTTGCCAGTTTAAGCACCGTATCATTTTATTCTATTTTTTTCCTTTACAGACATGTCCATGTAAGACTTAAAGGTGAAGGTGGTAAGGCAGCAGGGACAAAGACTTGACTGAGAATCCATGCTGATTTGACTGCAACAATAAAATAGTCTCAATGTTAACCTGTGTCGCAGGCTGCCTTAAAGCTATTCAAACGTGCTTTGACCCAAGACATTTCATCCTCAGTCAACCAGAAGCAGGAAGTTTCTTCAGGAGTCACCCTGGAGCTAGAACTACTCTAACTATTCATGGCTGGTTTCTATTTAAAATATTTAAAAAGTTTTATATTAAGATCAAAACCAATAAAATGTTTTATTGCCACCACAAGAAACCATCTGAAACTGCTTGAGCACAGTGGATTAAATGATAATTCCAATTTATTTTATCTTATGTTTATAATTTCAATTGGTTATTCAATGGTGTTCAAATGTCTTCACAAAAAAACAACACGAGCAGTGAGACATCAGTTCAGATATTGAAGAGCCAGTGAAGGGGGTAACCATCCATAAAGAAAACACAACTTTTTTTCTTTTGGGTATTTCAACATAAAAGCCTGTGGAGACTGAGCCACTCTTGAGGACAGCCGCAGTGGGGCATTAGAGCAACTGCAGGTTTGCTTGAAGTTCCTGCTTGGAAAGGAGTTGTGGGTACAAATTAGCCTGTAATGTATCTACTGTATATAATTTACATGAGCATATCCCATTAGTGGGAAAATTAACAAGCTTTAGCCTTCTAATGATTAGAAAACTAGAGAAGCGAGTGAGTGCAACCATGACTCCAAACCAACATGTTACCAACTGTCTCACCTGTTACTATCACTATTATATTTCTTGTATAACAGGGTTATTGAGCTAAATTCATTAAAAAAAACCCATAACCATTGCAAACATATCTACAATATGTACAGCTCGCTAGGCTGCACCACAAAATACTTGGTCATGATGGTTTCACTGGTTACCACAGAGTTAGAACAGAGAATGACTAGACTGTTTTAAATACAATAAACCAGCACAGACTGTAGGAAAAACAAACAGGTATTATAGTGCAACGTTTTACTGACCCGCCATCTACCCCAACCTCCTCCTTTGTTGTTGTGCTACATCACACTATTCTCCTTTATCCTCTCAACAAAAAGACAAGGCTTGTAATTACTGAGGTCATTAAAGGGCTTTTTAATATGAACATAAACAGATGTCATTTTGGAGGGTAGTCGTCTCAAGTTAGAAGCACTGATGAATAGATCATAAAGCCATGACTGGAGATTAGATCCATCACTTATATTCAAGTCATATCTAACATGTTTTCCATACAGCTCTTTTACATCTATGTTAAGGAATCTCTTTCACGTATCTCCCCACTAGTCACGGCTATACAATGCTGATTATAACTGTCACCTCTCGTTACTGTCTCCAAGGCCATCATAGAATTACTTACAGTTCCTGTGCCAGGAGTTTCTGATTGTTTTCTCTGAAATTCACAAAAGGCCTGCAAGGAAACTTCCCCACTGATTCCAGAGCCATGTGAGGCACATCTGGAAGATTACTACGGTTGTGTCTTCCAGTCGACAACCACCCAAGCCCCTCTGCTATTTTAATCTGTACTGAATATTCCAACAGGCTGCAATCAAACCAAATAAAAGAGGATTGGACACAGAACAGAAGGCTGTAAAATTAAAAACAATTGCCGGATATTGGAGAATAAGATTGTTTTGTGCATGTTTTTTTCAAGTTCTTGTAGAGCTGTGGAATCCATTTAATGTTCAGAAACCAGTTGTTGTGACATGTTGTAATGCTGCAGCCTGAAAGCCTTAAAAATAAATCTTGATTGTGACCAATGCCAGATCTGCATTTTCTTCCTTATATCTTTGACATTAGTTTACAGAATTACTCATAATTGCAATAATATGATGCAGCTGCAGTCAAGCTGTCACAATATTATAAATTATAACATTTCTTGCACTTATAATAGGTGTAAAGGGAGTAATTTGTTCATTCACAGACATGTTTGCACCCATGTATAAATCATCACTGTCTTCCCCTGTCAGAAAGGAAAAACATGTTTCATGTTGATTTTACTATTAAAGTCTTTCAGAGGACTTTTCTCTGAATGTTGAGCCATTTTGGTCCAAATAAGATGTAACCAGAGTTGACAAAAGTCCTATTTCAGCTTTAATCTGTGTTGCTATTAGTGCGCTGCCTTTAGTTATTATTAGCATGCATTCAAAACAAAAAGCTTAAGGAGCAGTAGCCAGTGGTTCTCCAAGTGGTTTATCAGATTTTATTTTGTCACTGTGGGTTTCAGACTCAGGACCAGCATTTCTGCTTTTAAAGTCAAAACGATGCTTTTCCAAAGGCACACATTAATATACTGTATAATATTTCATTGCAGTTATTTAAAGCTCTTCGTAGCAAAGAAACTGTTGCGACAGAAGGCACAATAAGAAGTTTCTGATCATAATGTAGGATTTGATTTACTGTAAATGACTAAAAGCAATAGAAAAAAAACATGAATTCTTTCTTACTACTTAAGTAAATGTTGGTTGGATAAGCAACTTCAATTTTAATATAATTATTGTACATGATCTTGTTGTTGTTGCTTTTATGTTGTGAGGAAATTATATCAGCAAAATCATGAAAAAAACAGCTTTTAAACCTCCCAAATAAACAAAATCACCTCATGAGTTGTCAACAGATCTTAGATTTCTGTTTTCTGTCATTTTTCCTCTTTATTCAATATAAATAAACAAATAAATAAATGTCCCTATTATTATAAAAATGGAAATGTTACATACAAGTGGTTGCTGTTAAATGTAGTAAACCCATATATGAAATACAGTTTGGTTCTTGGAATGTAGTAAGGTCATTGTTATAAAATTTAGCATAAAATAAAACAATTGCGATGTTTTGTTTCAGTGTTCTGTTAGTCAAATGGCATTTTGTATTCCTGAATCTAAATTTTCGGACTGTTTTGCCCTCCATTCAATTGAAATATATATATATATATATATATATATATATATATATATATATATATATATATATATATATTATATATATATATATATATATATATATATATATATATACATATATATATACATATATATTTAATAACTATCACTTTTTTAAAAACTTTTTTTCATGCTGGGCAAAGGCTTACTATTCCCATTAGTCCATGCAGACCCCTCACTTCCTACTTTGCTCCAGTCATAATTAATGCAGGTGTTAAGCAGGTGAATTTGAATCATTTGTGTGGTCTGTAAGTGAAGCAGGTCTGTAACATTACTTATAAACCAATGTGTATTGAATACATATAATAACTGCATAAAGGCAGTTATATATTTAAAACAGCTGTGATGACTTTACAAAGTCTGTTGAACTTTGTTTTTTCTATTGTTATTTTAGACAAAATATGTTTCCTGTAAATGTAAAGTTGAGAATCCAATATATTGACAGTTTTGGAGACCGTGTTGGACGCACGCAGATGGATGGTTATTCCTCCACAAGAAAACAACCCTTCAGAGAATGAAGTGTTCAGAGGAGCTTCTTCTTCAGACCCACCTGTTTGCACTGAGTACATGAACCTCGACTAAACTACTTAAGATAACAATATAACTCAAGATAATACTTTCTCAGCTAAACACATTGTGCTTAGCTTTGCATGCCACCACTAGAGTTCTACTGAATGATAAGAATCAAAAGCGCAGTAGCGCTAAAGGCTCTAATGTTTTCTTACAGTGTTTCTTTGCTATTCAAACTAAGTTTCCGCTTCTTGGGTTTCATCTGTTTTCATAATCTGTATTACTTAAGTCACAGAGGGCTTTTGCACGGCCGCTGCTTTTAGCCTGAGAAGAAATTCTTAAGACTATCAGCTGCATCTAAATGAAGCTCACCATATGAACATACGACATATAATGAATTATAGAAAGCTTTAATGAGTAGTGAAGCTGTTTCCACACAGCCATGCTGTGATAATATGCTTGTAGTGAAGAATCTGTCCAAACAGCTCTTGGAAAGAAATGACAAACTTCCAGGACATTTGTAATTTGTATACTTTATGGGGGAGAGGGCCTCAAAAGGAAAACAGTCCAACATTTGAAACCATTAAACATTTAACTATTTATCATTTCATGAGTGCAGGTATTTGAGGAAAAAGATAAAAGATCTGGTGATTGTGAAGGACAAACTTATTAGGAGGCTCAGCCCCTTACTTTGCACCATGGTTTCTGTAAGTCTTGAAGCTGTACCAAAGTTAAATTGCTGCCCTGTCATGTCTTACTTTTGGAAAGTGAGATTGACTTTCAAGCTGGATTTTAAAAGGAAAGGGGGTTTTGTGCTGTAATTGCTATATAATGAGGGTTTCACTGACCTTCTGCCACAACTCGGACATGTTTTTTTATTTACTCATCTCGCAAAAGGCATTGACTCCATTAAACAGATGGAAAATTCCTCCAGCTCCTGCAGGAATTTGATTTCTCCCAACAGCTGTCTTGCTTTATACAAGCATGAAGTCAGGGAATCGCCCATCTCAAATCAATCACGCCGGCTGACGTTTCCTACAAACTGTGCTCGCAGAGCTGAGAGCAGGAGGGGCAGCGTGGGCTGAGAACGGAGCATCGTCATGGCGGGTGAGACGGTGCGCTGATGTGGTCTTGTTTATGTCCTATAATGCCTCCTCGCCTTAGCTGCGTGGCTGAGAGCTGCGAGCTGAGCCACAGGAAATCACCTGACGCCTGCAGGAGGAAGCTATACTTTAGCACATCGCCATTAGTTCTGAAATATACTGTGGGTGGTGGTGATGATATTACACTTGGCTCTTTTTAAGCATGTCTTCCAATCTGGACAGCCATTTATCAACGTAGCGTAGCTTTTTTTTTTTTTTCTGCCAAGAAGAGCACAGATTTAAAGTCATGCATTAAAAAACAGTCAGAATCTATTTATAGAATTTTGCCAATTAGTCCTTTGCTCCTTTTGTAATTACTACTAACCTAGTGTTAATGATGACAGGAGGAAATGTGAGTTATTATTTATGGTAGGACCGACAAGTCAAAATCTGATTAAATGATCTTTGGACTGATCGTTTTGTCTATCAGCTGCAGTCGGGGTGTAGACGCTTTGACTTGTTTAGATGTTCTTTTGAGTTTTCTTGGATCTGAAATTGAAATGAACCAATTATTCCAATAAATTCAGTCACACACACAACACCATAAACACTGTTAGACGAGCATATGGTGATACGATTAACGCTTACCGGCCAGTAAGGGCTCTATAAAATATTCCGCACTGTTGCTTACTTGCTTATTACTTATATTATTAGTTCTCACCCGCATTTTCTGATTGAGTGGAAGTAAAGTAAATGATATCCCCAGAAAAATAATTTCCCCTCAGATGGATGTGGAAGCCAGAATGTTCCGAGTGGTCATTCTGAATTATGAGAACGTGACTCTGAAGTCTGGGTGCGCACAGAAAATAGCGTTTATTTTTGCCTGCAGCCCTGAGTGAGTGCCCATTCACTGGCACGAGTCGAATACTGGAGGGCGAAACACTGACGACTTTATTCCCCCGTCACTTTAAACTGCAAATGTTGCCCCACAGTTCTCTTCATGTTCCCGCCTCAGAGTGTTGACAGTTCAGCTTCATAATGAATGGAGGTCTCTGAGCTATTTTGTACAGCTGAGAGTCTGTGAACGCACCATGTGTTAATGTGACTGCAGCTCGTTGCCAGGATAAGTGATTAGAGAACGGCGTAGGAAATAAATCATCAAATTAGTTTTTTTTTTTTTTTTTTTAATTTACAGTATATGTTTACACTGTGACGGCTGGATCAGTCATGTTACTAAGAGAAATGCAGGTAAATAATACCTTTCTGTGACATATGAGGAATCTAATTGCTGGAAAGCTAAGCCATCTTTTGTAATACTTATAGTTTCTTCACCTCTCAACATCCAACAAGTTACCAGCAGCCTGTCTACATTAGGCTTAAACTTTAAAAATAAAGTTTTGGACATTAATTTTGTCATCACAGTTTTTCTGTTAAATTTAATTAAATTCTATAAAAGTGGGGGGAACATTGCAACCCTAGTTTGGGTTGCCAGTGACATTGAGGTTCAGAGGTTAATGGAGAGGAAATTATAAAGCGATGTGACTTCTTACCTATTTCTAGTGGGATTAGCTCTGATTTCTCTTAAGTGAATTTAACATAAATGCTATTTACAAAAGGGTAATCCAGCTACATGGGAATACTGTTTGTGAAGCAGGATTAAGTTAAAGTTAAAAGGATATTTGGGTAAAACAGCCATGATCACAGGAGCACAAGGTTTATCACAGCACCCACCAAATATCACTATATAAGGTGGGAAACTTCAACAAGCCATCAGAAACTAAGATAACATCATTTGGAGTCTTCTGACCATCCTTTTAGCTCGGTTTTGAGCTCCTGCTAAATGCTTGTTTTTGATAGGGTCAAGCAAACCAACAATTCCCCCATACGTGAGCACAAGGAAGGAATAACTCTCTTGTACAAAAGCAGGCTTCGGGTGGGCTGCCACCTGCCTCCATCCGCTGGGATTAGAGGAAAACTTTGGCTGTCATTTGCAGTTGGACAGTCAAGTTTTAGAGCTTTTCCACCCAAAACAGCTGCCTTGTGCTGCAGTAAATGAGGCTGATGAGAGAGGTGAGACTGATCCAAAGCAGTGAACTTACAGGTCGATAAAAACAATAACAATACACCTTAAGAATGGGACTTCAGGGTCTACTGAAAATGAAAAATAGCAGTGGACCAAAACATCAGATGTGTGTGCAGTGATGAAAACAACAGCCATCCTCAAACTAAGACATGAAAAAAAAAACAGAAATAGAAACATTATGTTTCCAGTTATTCTACATTCGTTTACATTGTTCACTTCACTTACATCACTTACACAACCTCTTCTTCTTCTGTGATTTTATGGCAGATGACAGGAGAGTTAGCACCACCACCCAGCTTGAACTACCAACATACAATGTGGACGGAAGAAAAAGGTTCTTCTTGCTGGAAGGAAACTTAGCTACGACTCAAAGGTAAGGTAGCGGTGTGTATCCTGATAGCAGACATAGCCTTCAACTCATGTCTGGAATCAGGGATGTGGAAAAAAGGGAAGGAGACTCATAGTGACATAGCAGGGAGAAGATTAAGAGTGAGAACAGTTATTTCAAAGCATTACAGAACGCCAGAATGAAGACATTCCTTTGCAGGGAAGGACCCTCACATGCTCAAATGAACCTACATCTATGCTACACATTATTTATTAACCAAAACCTTCGAAAGCTTTCTAATCACTAATTTCTGCTTTCCAGATAATCTTCACAGATGGTTTGAAAATAATAATTAACCACTAGGTCAATTATCATGACTTATCATGTCACTGTTAGACAGAGAAGAGCTATTAAAGCTTATCATTTACTGTTGTTAAATCACGCCTGGGCCTGCTGGTGAGGACACCAAATTCTTCCCAGAAGGTTGTTTATTTTGACTTTACCACTATCTAACCAAGGGGTTAAGAGGTAAAAACCTTTGTATCAACTGATGCTGTACTTCTGCAGTGCGCGTCTAGATTCCCAACAGCATCAACACAGAAAACTGAGAGGATAAAACCAATTTCATTTGCTTCCACTGTGGTCGTGGTGTTATCTTACAAACTTTTTCAATTTGCCTTTTTTATTTACTAATCATTTCCAAGTGTAATGTGAATGCTGGATCGTTAACTGTCAGATCCTCTGGCGACCGACAGCAGCATGTTGTAATTACTTCATTTCATATTTAGAACATTATGCCTAATGACTATGAGAGTATCTGTAAATAATGGCAGTCCTATCACAGAGTGGAGTCGTGTTGGCTTCTTCACTGTTTACCATCCAAGCGGCCCCGCTCGCATTTCTATCAGTCCATATATTGACTAATACAACAACATATCTTGCCATCAATATCAACATCCTTCAGTTAGAATTATCTCAGCAGATGTAATGTGGAACAGGCATGTTGTCAGGGAGCGTCCAGTGAAAACAAAGAGAAGAATGGCAGAGCTAATGTGGAGCTGGGCCTGCACAGAGTTGGGTTTCAGGCTAATTGGGATCATACGCCGCATGTGCAGTTTTGGCACATACGTTAGATTAATCAGGGGCTCTTTAATCGTGGAGAATTTCTCCTGTGCGTGGTCGGGGCGGCTACTTCCCCCTACCCCCTCAGTCCAAGACCCCCAAGCCTGTGCTGCGTCTAAGCACGGACCTTTTGACTCCATAAACACCCGCTTGATAAAAATTGGGGTCAACCTCTCATTGCTCGCATCGGAGCGTTATCGTGCCACCACAAAGGGTCCCTTTAATGATTAAATTGTATGGATGTTCCGAATTTGCAGATTCTTGGCAGCCGACTCTTCCTCCTGATTGTAATTTATGTCGGAAGTCATTGCTGTCCAACACTCGGCCCCCTCTCAAAGCCCAGGAGAGAGCAACGTGCACGTGGACGAGGCCTGCGTCGTCCAGTCCGCTCTGGGTCTAATCTGCACCGTGGAGCCGAGGCGACCTCACACATTCACCTTGCAGCATGTATAAATTAACAAATGCATTTCTAAAATGTGCTTGTGTTTTTCTTTCCTTTTTTTTTTCTGGGACCTTTTTGCCAACCTCAGCTCTGCTGTTTAGGTTAACCTGTCATTAATCTGCATATGATTAGACCCTGACATAAATTTGACATCCCGGGTAAGGACTGATTAGCCATTTGCTTTGGTGATGATGATGACTGTGGTGGCGGTGTGTGTGTTTGTGCAATGGCGGAGGGGGGATTGCAGATGTCCATGTCAGCTGTGGATCGTTGGGTGAAACTGAAAACTGAGACTACAATGTAAAGGAAAGGTGCCCTTTGGAAAAAAAACATCCCAGATGATTAGCAGGAATCTGGATTCCATCTTTTTCAAAGAAAAATGAATATAGAGAGTTTATTAAGCCTTAGAGGCATCAACTGAGTGAAACTAATACACTAACTAATAATATTAAGAATGAGCTTTCATAGGTTACACTTGCACAGTTATTTCATCCATCCATAAATTCAGTATGTGGGTCTTTTTCGACGTAATGAGAATCCCATACTGTAATGTATATCATAGCCATGAAGAAATGGGCTTGCCTACATAATAATGGCGCTCGGGTTACTGATTAATATATCCTCTCATTAATAACAGAAGGCCTTTGAAATGTAAAGCAATGGCAAGTTTATATTGAAGGGAGGATTCAAAAAATTCCTCACCGTGAGAGTAAGAGCTCCACAGCGAACAAGTCTGCACTCTGAATGAAAGCACTCACAATAAGTCTTCCTCCTCCCCGTCACCAGGCCAGCGGAGATTTGAAAAGTTTGACTTTCTTGCTCTACGTTGTCAAATCGGTGAGTTATAGAGTAAATAAATGTGTCTGTAAACAGTGGCACCCTTCTAAAAGTTCTCCACCGCAACTCCAGCAAGTGTGATGCAGCACACCGACGGCTGCACGTAGCGTCTGCGCCACGCTCCCTAAACTTACAGAAACGAAGGCAGGCTTGGAGGGGTGGCCACTGTGGAGGAAAGCGTTAAGTATAATGTGTGTTGATATGAGCTCTGGGGATTCTGGAACTGCTAAACATGTTCGTGTTTTTTATCTTAACTGGGAGATTCAGACCTTTAATTTTCACATTGACGACAGGGTGTAAGACACATTTCCTTTGAAGTAAACGAGGTCGACTTTTGGGCTTTGTTCTTCTGTTTACAGCAATTTCTACACACACACACACACGAGCACTGGTGTTTGCAACATTATGATCCAGCTGCTTATTGATCCCACGCTCTTCCAAGGGCAACATCTCAAGGTCATCAGGCCCAGAGAGTTTTTGTGAAAGTTGGCTTAAAAACAGGAGCAGGTATACAAAAATAGGTCAACTTGCAAACTATTGACCTTTTATTCCAGTTGTTTGAGCTGCTTTTGTTGTTGTTTCTTTTTGTTTTTTAACAAACTGTTTGATCAAGTTGCAGTTTTGCATATGTTTTCTGATGCAAGCCATACTTTTAGACAGTGGTTTAAACTGTCCAAGTGGGGGC
Source organism: Oreochromis niloticus (assembly GCF_001858045.2). Lineage (NCBI taxonomy): Eukaryota > Metazoa > Chordata > Actinopteri > Cichliformes > Cichlidae > Oreochromis > Oreochromis niloticus. Next base: position 37,289,701 of record NC_031970.2, read on the forward strand.
TGATGAGCTGTGATTGGCTGATTTTGATGTGTATTTCAAGCTATTGAAAAAATATTTTTTTCAAATGGTGTCAGTGTCTCTCTAATATACCTGTTATATATATATTTAAAAAATATAAGCACATATATGTTGCTACAGTATATTGTGTGTTGTCCTCGTTTAATGAGTTTCAAAAGAAAGAAAAGTTTTGCACTTCCAGGCGCACTGACACTGCTTCATCATGACAGTAATTTATCTCACTGCATTTGATTCTTGACAAATGTCTTAAACTCAAGACTGAAGAACAAACAGATGTGCATCTAATCTAATGAAATCTAATGAAATAAAACACTTATCCAGCATAAAATATTATTGTGCTGTGGAGTGACTTGTTAGGCACCAGTAAAACCTGCAGCTGTATCTACTTTGTTCATTTACACACTCAATTGGCCGTTTTATAGCCTAATGAAAAGCATGAATATAAGCGTAATAAATTCAGCTAAAGTGCGAGCTGTTGTCCCATCAAATTCATGCCATCTATTATTTTTAATGTCATTTTAGACCTCTTTTAGTGCACACAGTATGATTTGCTTTTACCATAAAAATAAATGCTAAAATAAAATAAAAAATTTACGCTCCAATGATAAGCCACATCGACAAATATTTCTACTACTTTTTTGTTTTAAAGTTTTGAATAGAATTGAAAAACAGACTCCTTATAAACGTACACTTTCACCATCTGTGGTCTGACATCTGTCCCTCTGGCAAAAGATGTGAGACTCAGAATATGTAAAATACTAAAAGTTTTAAAAGTCATTTTCCAGCATTTTCAATGTAAAACCATTCAAGAGTGTGTGTGCGTTTTGTGTCTGTAATGTATGTTTGTATAAAGGAGTAAAAGTGTATTCTTCTATTTAAGTCATTAACTACTGTTTTGTGATAATTACATGGGAAGTTGTTAAGCAAATTAAAATGGGGTGTATTAAAAAAAGATATTGTAGCTGTAATGATCTCTGAGGAAACCACTCATTTTATCCTGTTTAATGGTATTGTTTAAATAACTAGGCCTGTAGTGTTCCTGCTGCATACTAATGGAATTATGAGTGTGAGTCTAGACAGTCCTGGTTTGTCCAAGGATAAATGTGAGCTTCCCTGTGAGATACTATTAGAATATTTCCATAAAATAAAAATATGATATACCCTAACAGCGTTATCATAGCACACACAAAAAAGATCAAATAAAGTACCCTTTCATCCATGCTACCAGGCAAATCTGAATAGGATTTTTTAAATCCATTTAATAACATCAGATCAAACAGTGTTGTGTATTTTTTTCCATTCCAAAGTAGGCTATTTAATATCCACTGTTTATGGTGCAATAGAAGTTACAATTATTTATGCAGCTATATAGATATGGATATAGATAAATAGATATAAGCTTACTCTAGGATTTATTCAGTAGGATTTACATATTTAACTCCTAAACCAGTAATGTTTGTTATTTCTATTTATCTTGTACTTTTTACCCATTTTAGTTATTCTTATTTCAACTGGTTGCTTAGCCATTTCAGCTAGGCCACATTTCTACCACTCTTCTTTGTTTCTTTATCCATTAGTTTTACCTGTTTATCTACTACATTTAGCTGTTTCCTACAGTATTCAAATGTTATTTGATCTATTACAGTTAGCCATTTTTGAGCTATTTGACTGGTTGCTTAGCTATTAAATGTTGCTTAGCTACTTTTGCATTGATTTTAGCTTTTTATCCACTTATTGTAGTTTGTTACAGGATATGCTTTTTAAAAAAATATATGTTTGTCTTTTGGCTACTTTTAGTTATTTTAGAGCTATGTGAACTGCATATTTCATCAATAACCAATTTCCCCATGTCACCCTTCACTGCTTCGGTTATTTCAACTTTTTATCTGTTATTCGTTGATTATCTTACTTTTAGCTAACCACCCAGCTAATAGTTTTACTTAAATGTGGCTGTTGTGCTATTTTCCACATTCACTCTGAATTTTAAATTAGTCTTATTTTTAGTCTTTGAACTAAAACTTTGAGTCAAAAAAAATGAACCTGGTATATTAACCAGTATAATATAATTTGTAATAATAATAATATGAAAATACTGTTTTTTTATACTCATGTAGCATTTGTATTTAGAGGCAGTGAAGCCTGAGAGTGTTTAATGCGACGAGCCCGACGAGTGTCCGGCGGAATTCTCAATTCTAACTCACCATTTATTTTTTTTATTAAAGACGCAGTTCAGCGTTTGTTTTTCTCAGGTTGATCAGTTGAAAAAGCAAGAAAATGCATGGAAATGTATGGTTTTAATGAACAGGGAGCCCATTTATAAAATACGGGATTAGGTCCCCGAAAGCGACGTGACAGCAACAAAGAAGAAAAGAAGAAAACGTATTCAAAATAATTCGCTGGTCAGCTACGCGTTAAAGTAATAATGTGTTCAGCAGTTCATGTATATATATATCTATCTATCTATCTCTATCTCTCTCTCTCTCTATCTCTCTCTCTCTCTCTCTCTCTCTCTATATATATATACATTTAAATATATTCCGGCATTTTTGTTTTATGTATTTACTTATGTATTTACCTTTGTCTGTTCAGTGTTATCGTTCAGCTTTGGTTTCTATTATAATACTACTACTACTACTACTACTAATAATAATAATTATTATTATTACTTCGCAGTGGTTCTTCCTGTGCAGTCCAGATCTGTCAAGTTATTAGCTTTTATATATTCTGATTAACATGTTCAAGATAAATTCAAGCTAACGATACTGTAACATACTCGCCGGCATTGGCATTCACCCAAACGGACCTGATATCCTACACTTCATGTAAAACGAGACACATTTTGTACCCCCCCCCCCCCCCCCCCCAATGCCGCTACATGGAATCATGACATTACCACAGCAGGACACACAGGTAAGAGGCCCAAGAGCAACTTTTCCTAAACCTGAGCGCCTTCACGCCCCTGTCTCTGTTATCTGGAGCTATGTGAGGAATCGCTGCGAGCTTGTCTGAATGTGCAGATATCCATGTTAGGCGCGTGTGAACAGGGCCGCGCGGGGCCGGTGACGCCACGCTGTAGTAAAGGCTTATCTTTAACCTTTGCAATAAACGGAGAAGAGCCTTAGTGAAAATATATTTAATAATTAATCAAATGCAAAGTTACACAAAGGGAATGCAGGACAGATAAGTGAGAGCTGATCCTTAGAATATAAAGAGTTAGACCTACTGCAAAGATTTGAGTCCCCTCCTCAACAGCAGCATCACGAGGGAATGCCACAAAAACGCCGGGCTGCTGGAGGATGTCGCCTCGTGCACGTTTGGTTTCTGTAGGGCTTTTTTTTTCTTTTTCTTTTTCTTTTCTTTTTTCGCACCAGGTGGCCGTACGGTCCAGCAAAAAAATCCCCCTTTTTTCAGGCACTCTGAGCGTCCCACAGGTTCATAGATAAAGAGGCCGGTCATTCCTCCTGAGCGTTCTCTAAGTGGGAGCTGGAGCCATCTGGCCGGTCAGCCTCTGCGGTGGATCGCTCCTGCTCAGAGAGCTGCTCGCTGCTGGGGATGGAGTTCTTCTTAGGGCGACCTTTGGGCTTGGTCGGGGACTCCAGGCCGCCGCCCTGCAGCACCTGCGGGAGAAACTCGGTTTTAGCCTCAGAGCACAGACGGTGACTCATACACGTGATTTGGCGTCCTTCACAAAGCAACACACCAACATATTCAATACGACCCAAAAAAAAATACTACTGAATTTATTCCGCTGAATTGCATTTGAATGGAAAGAATGGAAAGCAGAAGTATGTCTTTACTTTTGCGTTGAGCTTGCATGTTAAACAGACTGTAGTCTCGCCAGCCAACTTACAATTTTCTTCCATTTCATCCTCCTGTTCTGGTACCATGTTTTCACTTGGAGCTGACTCAGACCGAGAGACTCTGCGAGATCTATTCTGTAAGACACAAAATCAAACATATCATTAGAAGAAGAAAAAAGCAGTGTGGACCACACTTCCAAAGACCTCATCAAGTCACCACAGAAGGATAATAATGAGGTTTTATTGATACCTGTTGCAGCTTGTAATAGCCTCATTTCGCTTTAGCTTTCTAAAGGTGGAACGACCCAGATCAAATGGAAGCTCTCACCACTACCGGCCACCGTGAAAGCGCTCAGGTGTGGTTTGAGCAGCCAGGTTAAAGCAGCAGTTTTTGATTAAAAACTGCACGAGGTTCGTTCGTTTAAACACACACTCAGTGTTTCAATGCAAATAGGAAACAGATCATAAAGACATGAATTTAGCATCATTTTAGTGATTTCAGAGAAGCTTTGCAGTGCTGTGAAGCAGTCTGCAGGTTACAGGCTGAGGCGGAATAAATCCTACAGTAAGTCCCAAGAAAGCAGCTGTCTTTATCGCCCTTATCCTCGGCGGTTTCCTGCGCACCTGTCGGGTGTAGAAAGGTACTTCTGCTTCTCGAATCGTTTCTCCAGGCCCATCAGCTGCAGCTCGGTGAACACGGTGCGGCTGCGGCGGCCCTTCTTGGTCTTGCTGCCGGCGTCGGCTCCGTGCTCCAGCTTCCCGCGGAGGTGGAGGTCCAGTGGCAGGTGGTGGGACGCCGCGCCTACCTGCAGGCCCGGGGCCGCGGACAGGAGCGGGGAGCCCAGCGAGCAGGACAGCGGGGACATGGGGAACTTTAGGAGGCTCGTCTGGTCGGCTTTAAGCACTGTGAACATGCCGGTGAAAGGAAACATCATATTACCCACGGCAATGAGGAGCAGATTTCAAAACGAGTTGGCTTTATTTACTCGCTGTTTTCGAGGAGTGGGGACCCAAGGGGAGCAACTACGTAAACTACAAATGGACCTTTAAACTCGATTGCCTGATCGTTTAAGTTAGGCAGCTCTCGGAGGCTAAACGAGCTCCCTGCAAACGAAAAGTCGTTTTAATATTGTGTGTTTTCTGCAGAGGACGCATGTGACAGCACGTACACGCTGGAGCAGATTTCAAAGCGCTGCTGCCACACGGACAGAAAAGCATGAATGACGTAGATACGATTAAGTTCCACTTATTTCTGATACCAAACATTATAAGCGTGGAAGATTAGAATAAGGCGTCTGTATTATTGTGTTATTGTCGTTAGACATGTTTGGCCGGCCCCCTTGAAAACTATATTCTTTTTCAGAGGTTAAAGGTCACATGATGTGAGCATTAAACGAAACAAAGCACAGCTTCAAGCTTTAAAAATTGGAGTAGCTAATGTGAATATTAAAGAGCCCTGAAATTATTATTAATAATCCGGTAAGGAATTAGTCATTCTCGTTCTGTGACTCGAATCGGAAAAAAAGGCAAAAGCAGTTCTACCCTAAACTGAATATATAATAATAATAATAATAATAATAATAATAATAATAATAATAATTATTATTATTATTATTATTATTTCTAGATATTCATCCATCATATTCAGATAACGTCACCGAGCGCTCATCAAAAGAAGAGCTAAGATTAACATGAATCTCATCGGGTAATCCACACTTTAACTCATTTAAGCTTCTAATATGTTTTTCTTTCTTATGTTATATTATGTTTCCTAATCAGATAAAATCCATTATTTAAAAACTTTACAGTAATTAATTTTCATAAAGCGCCTGCCTTTTTTTTTGTTTACAGTGTTACTTGAAAAACAGCGATAGGAAAGGAAACATTTCCCCCATGCCTACATTTGTAATTAAATGTTAAATTCCCTTTGAATATTTCGCTATTGTATTAAATATTAATGCGTGTATTATCCCGGTGTGTTTTTTCCACACCGCTATGAAAGACTCATTCATCTTTTGCCTTACCCAGTTGGTTGTGGAAAGGCCGCGCGGAGAGTAGAGCTTGTACTCCGAATTTGAGCAGCTCCCCGGCCGGAGCCGAAGCTTTGTGCTCCGGGTGATCTGTGAGGATCTCCTCTATCATGAAACTCCTGTAGCGATGAGTTCTGTGGTCTGCATGAACATCCGGAGGATAGTAATGCGCCCCCATGTCCAAAGGATGCTGCATAATCTGGCCGTGCGGTCACCGGAGCGCGTTCACCGATTATCACTCCCTTTCAGTGGCCCAAGCCGGAACTCATATTCCCTCTGTTGCGCTGCTGTAGTCCGAAGATCAACGCTGTGGGCAAAGTTATCCTGAGATTTAGGATCAAGGCAAGTATTGAGTACAGGTTGCCGACTTTTTCTGTGCGCCTGCGGCTCCTGGTTTCTTTTTCTCTCTTTTCTTTCTTTTTATTTGTTTGTTTGTTTTTTCTTACGCTCTACTTCTGTCCAGATTTGATCCCATGTGGAGCATAAATCTGGAACCGAAAGCAAACTTTTGACCCCAAACCCCCCAATCCTGCCGCGTTCATGCCCGGTCCCTGCGTGTGAAGCGTGGAGCTCGGAGCTATTTGTCAGGAGCGGAGCTCGTCACCTTGGCAGTGAGTTGAGGAATAAGCTTCGGGTTTTAAGAGTCTCGTCATAGCTCCACCTCTTCTCAGGGTTTGTGTGCTGTCTGCCTTCGCTGACCCAAAGTTACATGCAAAGCCACACTTGTCCTGCATGGATTTATGCAAAAGGGAAGAAAATAAGGACCTGAGAGGACGGGCCTGCAAGTGACTTTTATATGTTATTAAAGTCACGAGCCTGGAGACTTGGAGCAGTTAGTGTGACACTGGAAAATGGAACAGAGAGCTCTTAAATGTTTGATATGTGATGCTTTTTCATAATGCGATAGACTTTTTTATTCATAAGCGATCTGTTGTTGGTTATTACCCATATTAGGCCATCGCATTAAAAGCATTAATTTTTGGCTGTAACGCTGTTGCCAATAAATAATCAATAAATGAAATTCATCTCATTTTCTCTACTGCTGTGTCTTTAATATGGTGCAATGAATGTAAAAAAAAAAAAATAAATGCCGCAGATATGATTCAAAATCATTCCTGTCTCATCGCTGAGGTGAGACATCTCCGGCATCTTCATTTTTCACTATTTTTTCTCTAAAATTGTGAAAACCCTCCCACAGGACAGCTTCAGCGGCTTTTAAAGGAGCTTGGTCGCACTGTGTTTTATTCGACAGAGCGGTAGAAGTAAAGGACAGTGTTTCACATAGCATTTGTTTTAAGTTAAAGAACAGGGAAAAATAGCTAACGGATCATACCACTGTGAGGCATAGCGTTTTCCAAAACTTAAAAATGTGTTTTATTATTATTATTATCATCATTATTATTATTATTGTTATTATTATTATTATTATTGTTAGTAGTAGTAGTAGTAGTAGCAGTAGTATTTATTCATTTATATTTATTATATATTTTAACATTATATAATTCTATTTACTCTGATGCCTTTTAATCTGATGATTTTTATATCTGGAAAGTTTTTAACTGAAACAGCTATGATAATTATTTTTACAGATTTTCTTTCTCTCTCTCTCTCTTTAAAAAATACGTAAACAGCTCTAAACAGAAAATCTAAACATCCACCACAACAAAAGAAATGATCAGGAAGTAACAATAAGCGTATTGAATATCCATTAATCTGCAAAAGATTTTAACCACTTGTTGGTTTCAGTTCGCATTCTTAAATCCACAGTCGTGTGAATGATAATTCCCGAGAGCTCTGCTCGATGTGCATAAAGGCACCGGGTCAGAAGATTAGTGCTCTGTGTTCTCACAGATCCTTGTACCTGTCAAATAGACTCTGTGTGGCAGCGTACTGATCAGAGCTGATGCTATTTCAAAGGTAAAGTGTGATAATGATTCAGCTCTGCACACTGCAGGTTGTTGGGTAACAACTTCCCCCTGGTGGTCATTTTGGAGATTGCAGATTATGCTCCTTGATAACGTTTCTGCAGTAAAAATAAAGAAAAAATACATAACTGACAACACAAGTGACATGTCAGGTTTCTGTATTGCGTGTTTCTCAAGCCACCATATGCTTAAAGCACCTCCTACCTTTAGATGTTTCTACTGCTGCTCTCCACAGTCACAAACAGAGGTTTTGCTTTCCTCACCTTGTATGTTTTCTTAACATACATATTTCTCACCAAAAATAACAAAACAAAACAAACAAACAAAAAAACCCCAATGTGAATATTTTGTTCTTTTCTGATGGAAAGTTTTCACTGTTTTTCATTTTCAGAGAACGACACACTCAACTGTCATTTATTAAAGCAAAAACTAAATACAGATGATGTTTTCTGAACAATATTATAGTTGTAGTGCACAAAGTAATCTAAACCATATTCAGATATCTAACTAGCTAATTGGTCTGGCTCATTATTTACAATGTGAAGATATGAGTGATTTCTTGAATCTTTACATAGTCAAACTAATAAATTGTATTTAGGAAAAACAAGGCGAGTTCTAACAAACAATATGCTACCACTAAATGAGAAGAAACATTAAAATTTTTTGAGAAAAAAACATTTAATTAAAGCTGCAAGCAGTGTTATGAGGGCCCTCGCACCCTCCGCCTGTCGAGGCACGCTCAACACCTAAAACCAGCACGTCCGATCTGATGTCACATTGATGGAATTCATGCATTTAACCACCAACTAACATTTCATCTCATTCAATCATGATTATATTCGTCCCACTAGGTGGCGCTCTAACCATTACTGACAAATGGCATAACAAACATTTCCGAGCTTGAGTGTCATCATAACTGCGACGTTTGGGAGAGATTGGACATTGTGTTTTTGAGTGACAGCAGATTACTGCTTTTTGGCGAGTGATTGAAACTCCACGTGCCGCCATGACCACCCCGTTTCCCTGAACGTAAAAAGCTTCGCAATTTAACATCACAAAGGTCTTTAGATTCCACACACTGGAGATCGCGTCAATCTGATGAAATCCCTTGGAGGAGTTCGTCACAGAACGGTGCCTGAAAATTGGGGAGAATGTCGCCAAAATTACACATTAATTTTAAAATGGCTGACTTCCTGTTGGATTTGGGATATTGCTCCAAGAGACTTTTTTTGTACAGCTTGATATCTCCTATAAACTTACCAGGTTTCAGACTCATACATAAAACACAGAGCAGGGGCTGTTGTTTTGAAATATTGTAGGGGGCGCTGTGGAGCCATTTTGCGCTATTTAATGAAAATGATCACATAACGAGAAAGTCCTCATCACATTGGAGGTGTGGCCCAAATTTCAAGACTTCTTAAACTTTCCAAGCCCCTCAAAAGCCACTTCATTGTTCATGGTGAACCGCGTTGCCACCAGGGTGCGCCGTTCAGTTTATAGTCACAATTTTCTCACTGAAGCATCATGAGGTGATATTCACCGCTTTTGAAGTGGCCACGATGAACCTGTGAAAATCAGTACAACAAAATGAAAGACATGACATTTCCTGTTCCCACTAGGTGGCGCTCTGCGTATTCCTGACAATGGGCATATCAATCTGTTCAGGGCACGTCTGACATCACACTTGTAAAGTCTGGTTCTGATCAGACTGGATTTCATTGAGTTACACTAATTTGTTTCTTCATGGCGAGACATCAAAGTTCGCCATGCTGCTGGGGTCACACCCTTTCGCGAAAAGTCAGTTTTCGCTGTAACCCAAGACCAACTCCTTAAGGCTTTCCTGGAGAAATTTGAGGCTGCAGATGTCACCCATTACAATACTGTACCCCAAAGTGTAAAACATGTCATTTCCTGTTCCCACTAGGTGGCGCTGTCCCTGATGTCAAATATGGCTGTTGAAAAATGTTTAGGGTTGGAGCCTTATCATATGTGTGCTCTTTGGTCCATATCGGACAATGTACGAGAGACGATAAGATTTTCATGGCGAATCATCGAAATTCGCAGTGGCGCCACCGCCTCACCGTATCCCGAAAAGTCAAAAGCTCCGCAATTTAACATGGCCCAGGTGTGTAGTTGACACTGACCAAATATGAAGCTTATATGACCAAATCCCAAGGAGGATTTCCCAAGGAAAGTTCGAGGCATGGAGATGGCAAAATTAGAGCCAAAATGTCACCTTCACTTCCAAATGGCGGACTTCCTGTTGTGTTTAGGACATGGCCATCATAGACTCTTTTGTGCGTCTCCTAACGTTAGATATGTGTTCCGACTTTCTTACATGTAGGTCATACCCACACCGGGGGCTTGCGTTTTTCATTTTTCTAGGTGGCGCTACTGAGCCAATTTTCCCTGGACATGTCTGTGGACATTAAAATACGTAAATTTTCACCAGACCTGATGCGTGTGCAAAATTTCATGAGTTTTTGAGCATGCTTAGACCCTCAAAAGGCCAATTCATTTGCCGAAATAATAATAATAACAACAATAATAATAATAATAATAATAATAATAATAATGATAATAAACGGAGCAGATACAATAGGGCCTTCACACTCTCAGTGCTCGGGCCCTAATAATGGCTCACTCATTTCAGACAATGAAGCAGATCAGTTTCTTCACAGTTGATCACACTGACCTTGATTTTCTATAGACAAAACTTAAAAGAACATCACAATACAGTCCCTGTTCAGTATACACACCTTATCCTATGTAGTGTACCGAAACAATGTCCATTTATTTTTCTAATATAAAAAGAGCATCATCACCTTATCCAATTTTTTCATTTGCTGACACTGATACAAAACTCAACGTCTTACAGGGTATAAGTGAGTTCAGCTACAGAAATGTTCAGAATGATTTGTGTGGTAGCTCATAGTCACTGTCAAATATCACTCATGATGACTTTTTGCTGGTTTGTATGTTTGTATTTGCTGTTCTTACCTTCCTTTACCATGCAGCCTACCTGCATCACTATAATAAACAGCCACTAGGATGTCTCAAGGATCATCTTTCTGTTATCCCGCTGAAGCAGCAGTGTGTCTGTCGAATGAACTCTGTACAAAGAAAAGAAATCTGATTTTTGCTCTCCTAACCTTTACCATATCATTTTTCTGAATTTAGGCGGTCATTTCAACGGCTAAAAATAATTGCTGGTACCCAGTGATACTTACATTGTAGGTATAGTGGAACAGGGGAGTAAAAAATAGACAAAAGCAACTTAGCACTATAGCTAAATATTGTTTTGTGTTTGTTTTTTCTCTTCTTCTCTTTTGCCTACATTTTAAGCACCATTAGTTGCTAAGTTCTTTATATACTGAAAACGATATCTTAAATTTACATGAATAATTGTGAAATTACACCACAGGTGAAATTCTTTACAGTTCTACATCCGTTATACAGTTCCATTGTTTTTTTTTTATTTTTTTGTTTTTTAAATTCTATCGCAATAGAGCCCAGATGCCTTTGTTTTCACTTTGGGGACAGTGGCTATGTAGCTTCTGGATAAACAAAACACCAGACTACAAAATGCAAATTGAGGGGGTGCTCGTGGTCACGTGACGCAACTGGATCGTTCCCCACGACAACGTGTCAGGTTGCTAAGTTAGCTAGGAAGCTAGCTGCACTTAGCTGACCAAATGATGTTGTTCGAAGAAGAAGATGCCGCTTTTCGACGTGCCAGCGATAAGACTGTTAGCTGGAAGAGATGAATCGACTATGTCAAAAATTGTAAAGACAGCTACGTACTCGGACGACAGGCAAATAACGGTAAGCTGGGCCTTTTCTAGTCACTGTGCTGGCTTCAGCTATTACAGCAGAGTAAGCTAATCAGCTAGCGGTAAGTCCTCATCTTGCACCATCAGCACCACCGGGCCAGCGTTACCCAACGCTCCGGAGTCTGTCCTGGCCAAAACAACAGTGTGTCTCACACAAGTTCTGATACATGTAAGATAGTGCTTGTGATGTTTAAGCCAATTGCATCGTTCATAACGATAATATTAATGTAACCATTAAGACTGTTAGCCAAGCGTTAATTGTTAACGCTGATAGCGGGACCGAGGAAATCAGAGCTATAACCTCAGCAACCGCTGACAGCACGCTGTTTGTACAGGAACAAATCCACGTTTTATATCAGGGTGCTAACAGCAATGAGGGCAGGAGGTAGATGATGAGCTCAGCAGGTCAGCGTAAAGATTGTCTTGAAAGCTTAGGAAGGCAGCATGTTCACGTTGGTGTGAAAAAAAAAGAAACTTATCAGTGTGCTGCTATGTTTGCTCAGACGGTTATTAATATTTAATGACAGAATGTAGTTCTGTTTAAATGTGCTCACTCCGGTAAATCTTTCTTCATCTTCATTTTAATGCCAGGCTCATTTAATAGCCGGTATTTCTTCAGTGTTAAAAGAGTGAAATGTATGTTATTATTATAAAATTTTGACCGGCCACTTATCGCACATGACGATAAAACCATTGAAAGCTTACTCAAAATGCAATTTGATGACATGACAGCCCAAGTTTCCTGAAGAAAAACTCCTCCACAGACTCTGGATCTGTGTATGTGACATTGCCCACTTATTCTTTCAAACAATATAGTTTGAAGGCAGATATTATGTGCACCTTACTGAGGCAAATGTGGGAGTTAATGATATTGATACTACTGAATTGTTTTGCCTGATTCTGGTTTTCAAGCAAGAAATAGTTACTTCCTATTGTACACCTCAAATAAGTGAATGTTATGAGGCTCAGTGCTTAATCTGACCAAGCAGCACCTTTAAAGGTGGCATTTTTGGGCTCTGATGATCATTGTTTTCCCATTATGTGACATTTGTTGATTTTAAAAACAAAACAAAAAACAAGCTGAATAATCAGCAGTGGAAATGCTAGTATATCGCCTTACTAATTGTTGCTCAGGACATTTAAGACCTCGCTGTTTCACAGACTTGCCCTCAAGAAAGATCATTCCATGGCTCTAATTGTGTTATTTATGACTCTCACTCATAAAGGTTGTCGGTGGTCAGGGGTCATTCATAATTCTCCTGTCAGACTTTTCCCTGTGTTGTGTGATTCTACCAGACAGAAGTGACTGGGTGTGTGAAGTGATTAGTAAAATGTCCCACTGGGGTTCTGTAGCTCTCTGGTTTAGCTTGTTAATGAGTGACAGGTGAAAAAGGATGAACACCAGCTCTTAGCCTGACAGTAAATTGAGCATTGTGCTGTTTGGAACATCATCCAGGTTTGTGATCAGACAGTCCAAAAAAATTGATCTCTTGTCTTTCCCTAATCACTTTCCTTGACTTTGATGGAAAATATTATGAGGTGAAGAAAATCCTTAGAGTATAACTCACGCACACTAGTCTACCTAATAATGTGACAGTGGATGTTTTTGACATAGATCTGCTCTGTTGAAACTAATGTCCTGAAGGGGGATTATGAAAAGCTTATCTTAGGTACTTAAGTGTCATGCCATTTTCTTAGCGTGTTTTTCATGTATAAGTGAAAAATCTCATTTATCAGGTTGTATTTTCTTAAAGGAATGTATAGAAAGTGAATTGAGATGTTTGTCATCCTGAGGTTAGTTGTGCACTCTGTTGACTCGTATGTTCTCTTCCTGTTGGAGAGAGATGAGAGATGATTTCATTAAATAAAGGTCTGAAATATCATCGTTCCACATGCATTTTAATTCAGTGAAATGGATTTTGAAGTAGCCCAATAGTTGTATTAGTGTCTGTATATAGTGGCTGTCAAATAACAGAAAGTACAATTCAACAGTATTTCAACAATGCTTATAATCATTTTTTGAAATCGACTGGAGGAACTCTAATAATTGGGTAGCTGTAGCTCAGTCCCTGGCTCCCCCAGTCTGCATGCCAAATATCCTTGGTAAATGGTAAATGGCCTGTATTTGTATAGTGCTTTTACTTAGTCCCTAAGGACCCCAAAGCGCTTTACACTACATTCAGTCATCCACCCATTCACACACACATTCACACACACTAGTGATGGCAAGCTACATTGTAGCCACAGCTGCCCACTGACAGACGCGAAGCTGCCTGACACTGGTGCCACCGGGCCCTCTGACCGCCACCAGTAGGCAACGGGTGAAGTGTCTTGCCCAAGGACACAACGACCGAGACTGTCGGAGCCGGGGCTCGAACCGGCAACCTTCCGATTACAAGACGAACTGCCAACTCTTGAGCCACGATCGCCCCTTGGGCAGGATACTAACCCCAAGTTGCTCTGTGATGCATCTATCGGAGTATAATTATGTGTGAATTAGGGCTGCTCGATTATGGCAAAAATGATAATCACGATTATTTTCACTGAAATTGAGATCTCGATTATTTGACGATATTTATTTAACAATAACAATGTATTGAATAATGGCTTTAAAGATTGTCAAAAAATAATATAAAATAGTGTGCAAATACTGATTACAGTGCAAATGTTTGCAATATAAAAAATAAATGAAAAATGTAAACATCTATGTTTAGTGAACTTCAAAATACTGCACAATATTTGATCCACGTCTGACTCCACGAACCCATAATGTTTCCACCAATGTTCCCTCAAATATTTCATGTGTCTGAGCGAACACACAAACTCCCTGAGCGTCCCTTGGACCACTGTGAGCGACATCAGACGTGTGCACTGTGGTCACGCCAGCATCGAATCCATCCAGGTTACATGGTTTATTAAAATAATCAAATTACAGCATTTACATTTATGTTAGACTACTTTTAATTAACTGCTTTAGCCCACTTACAATGAAAATTTAAAAAAAATCCTGTTCATGACCTGTGTAGTATGTTAACACTATTGGAAGTAAAAATAACTTGAACTCCAATTTTGAAAACACAACTTTCTTTCTTTTCTTTTTTTTTCATAAAGCTCTGACTTGTATTATGAGGATGAGTCTGTGGTCTGGGAGAGAGTCTGTAACTCTGTCTGCCAAATACAGTATATAATGACCAATGTTGGGCAATTAATTATATAGTTACTACTTCAAAAAAGTAACTCAGTTTGGCAAACAACAACGTTTTTTGCAGCTATTTATTTTTTTTAATGCAGCCAAGGCGTTTTTAAATAAACATTTCAAACTATTTACAGAACAATCAGCTGTTCTGCATCAAATCTGATGCCACACAAATTATTTGTGCCACTCCAAAAACTAATTTCTGTCCACTATGAGATAAAGGAGAACAACAGCCTGATACCTGCAGGCCTGACAACAGGAGATGTATCACTGCTGTAACACCTGTAGCATTCAGCAGCCGCCTCATTGTTCTGACACACCAACAAAACTATTGACTACACTACACACTAACTACACACTAACTACACACTAACTACACACTAACTACACAAGATTTGCGCTAAACGTCTCAAATCTCTCACATCTCAGAACACCGCCGTCACTCCTAAAACTTCCCCCCGTTTCTTAACAACTAGATGCCATGTTGCCATATCATTTTTTGATTGGTCGACACGGTACTTTTTTCGACCAATAGGAAAGGGTGGGGGTTTTTGGTTTTGGTTTTGCTCACAGGTGGAGAGTGCTTTCGAGCGCTTTCCTTATAAAACGCCGTTTTCACCGTTTCTTCCCGCAGTAAATATAAACAACGATAGTATTCAGGAAGAAAACCAAACATTGCAGATATTTTTATCATAACTCTGGTTTTACGTGGCCGATCAACACAATTTAAAAACTGGTATAAAGTCCACACTTTTTCCGTCAATTGTTCCGTCTGTCCTGCTCACATCTCCAATGGTTGTACACATTGTCATTAATGTGGCTTCACTGCACATCAGCCACGCCGCTTTGCTACCTAGAACACCGGTGTCGGCACATAAGGACGCTGTCATAGCCTGTCAGCGACGTTGATTGGCTGCGTATATACGAATGTGAATCGCATTATTGGCTGGACTATGGGATAAGGTGGCATCGTTCTAATCCCATACAGGAGCAGCCAGTCACTTACTGACTAACACTGCAAAACAGAATTGTTGAAGTTTTAATTTTAATTTCAATTCAGGTTAGATTTTTTTTGTGCGCAACACAGATTTTCTGCGCTCAGAGACCGTGCCAGCAGTGCGCAATTGCGCACGTGCGCAGCTTAGAGGGAACATTGGTTTCCACACCACTGAAGTCGTTTTACCTCTTTTCAACCAACGGCATTCTTTCTTCAGCAGCCATTATCCTCTCCTCTCCAAATAACTTCTGCTTAGCTTTCCGAGCTTCCCTCGGGTCCTCTTAATTGTTGTGACGCGTGTTCGAAACGCAAAGAGGTGCGCTCGATTTGCCACACGGAGCAGCGCGAGAGTAAAGCATGAGGGAAGTGCTAATAATCGGCTCAGTCATTTTTAATGATCGTTGAAAACCCAGATCGTAATTGAGCAGCCCTAGTGTGAATGTTAGCTAGAAAGCACTTAAGTTGTTTTAAGTTAAGTGTTACTTTAATAGTGTTTGCATTCATAAATTTAAAAAAATAGCGCTTTTGAAAAAGTTTCCCGGTTTCTTCTTTTTCCTTACCTACATTTTACATATAAACCATCTCAACAGGAGGAAAAGGAAAAGTTT